>NC_066892.1:18021674-18186674 GCF_022985175.1 Labeo rohita | reverse complement strand
CCCGGAGTGGCAGGATCTCCACGCTTGCCCCCGCCGCAGTTCTCCCCAGCAGGCAGCTTACATTCACCTGCGAGCATGTGCACTAGCAGTACAGGTGGCAATGGGGGAGCAGGCGGTAATCATGGTTACACAAGCAGTTCCCTTAACGCCCTCCAGGCACTTAGTGAGTGCCACGGAGTGAGCCACAGCCAGTCGCTGGGCTCGCCCGACAGGAAGTTGGGGTCACCAGCCGGCGTCAATCTTCACATGCTGAACAAAATGGGAGCCTCTGAGTCATTCGGAGAGCAGAACCAATCAGAGCAGGGTAATGGCGGGCAGGACGATGAGCCGAGAGACGAAAAGGGCAACCTCGGCCAGTTTAACAACCCGGATGCCAATGATCCCCAGAACCGGCTACGTGACAACAAAGGCCATACTAAACTCCTGCAGCTCCTCACTACTAAAACTGAGCCTATCGAGTCCACCTCACCCCCTCCAATGGGTGGTGGAGAGCCCGGGTGTAAGGACCCCACTGGCGGCCCAGGTAATGGTGGCATGGGCGGTCAAGCCGGAGGCGGGTCACATGCTACCTCCTTGAAGGAGAAGCACAAGATCCTTCACAGACTTCTCCAGAATAGCTCATCACCCGTCGACCTGGCCAAACTCACCGCCGAGGCCACGGGGAAAGAGCTGTGTCAGGATTCTGCAGGTGGGGTGGCCGGTGTGGCCGAATTAGCCA
Source organism: Labeo rohita (assembly GCF_022985175.1). NCBI lineage: Eukaryota > Metazoa > Chordata > Actinopteri > Cypriniformes > Cyprinidae > Labeo > Labeo rohita. The sequence continues at coordinate 18,185,956 of NC_066892.1, read as the reverse complement.
TTAAACAAGAGCCCGTCAGCCCCAAGAAGAAGGACAACGCCCTGCTGCGCTACCTACTGGATAAAGATGATAATGTACTCAAGGATAAAGGCATCAAAATGGAACCTGGAGAAATAAAGGTGGAGGGCAGTAAGATGCAGGGAATTAAGACAGAGAAAACAGATGGCGGCTACGACCGTGTGGATCCGGTAAGTGATGTCGCCAAACTGGATATACCAAGAAATATTTAATACAAGTTAAGCTTCATATTACCACAGAAAAACATTTTGACACATACCTCATTGGTACAATATGTCTGTTTTAGGGTTTTGTGCTTCCCTTTATTTAAATGGGAGCAAATAATAGCCTGTTTTCTTTCGTTTTTTGTTTGTTTTTGTTTTAAAAAGGGAGCAAATAATAGCCTATTTTGTTTCATGTTTTTTTTGTTTGTTTGTTTGTTTTGAAAAGGGATCAAGTAATAGCCTGTTTCATTTTGTTTTGTTTTGTTTTTTTTGAAAAGGGAGCAAATAATAGCCTATTTTGTTTTATATTTTTTTGTTTGTTTTTTGTTTTGAAAAGGGAGCAAGTAATAGCCTCATTTTGTTTGTTTTGTTTTGTTTTGTTTTTTTTAAAGGGAGAAAATTATAGCCTGTTTTGTTTGTTTCATTTTGTTTGTTTTGTTTTGTTTTGTTTTGTTTTAAAAAGGTAGCAAATAATAGCCTGTTTCATTTTGTTTGTTTCATTTTGTTTGTTTTGTTTTGTTTTGTTTTAAAAGGTAGAAAATAATAGCCTGTTTCATTTAGTTTAGTTTAGTTTTTGTTTTAAAAAGGAAGCAAATAATAGACTGTTTTGTTTTTTTGTTTTGCTTTAAAAAGGGAGAAACTAATAGCCTGTTTCATTTTGTTTGCTTTGTTTTGTTTTTATTTTGCTTTGTTTTAAAAGAGAAATAATATTCCCTTTGTTTTGTTTGTTTGTTTGTTGGTTTAGTTGTTATAAAAAGGAACAAGAGGAGTTTGTTTGTTTGTTTGTTTGTTTGTTTGTTCTTGTTTTAAAAAGGGAGCAAATAATAGCCTGGTTTGTTTAGTTTGGTTTTTGTTGTCTTAAAAAGGGAGCAAACAGAGTTCTGTCGTTTCGTTTCGTTTCGTTTCGTTTCATTTCGTTTCGTTTTGTGTGAGATTGGACATGACCTAATATTTTTTTATATGATTATTTATTATTATCATCACTATTGTCATGTTTGTTTTTATTATCATTATTAATTTGGAGGGTTCACCACTCTGTATGAATATAAGTTCTAGTTTATACTGTATATGCTTTCTTAAAATTGTAACGGCATTGTTACAAATGTTTTCTGTGGTAACTGATAGCATGCTGTCAATAGTGCTTAACTGAACAGAAAGTACTGAGAGTTTCTATGCAAAACACCACCTGAATAGCTTCTGCTGGTTTTGAATTCGATTTTTTTAATGTTGAATTGTGATGTCACTATGATGAAACGCAGGAAAGATTCTTCATTAGTGGGTGTTGGTAATGATTGTTTTGGTTAGTTATGAGAAGTATTGCAAGTTTGAAAGGTTGTCAGCCAGTGTTGTGAATTCTCACTCAGAAATAACTGATATGACAGCTGATACCAACACATTCAAACGATCTTATCGCCTTCTCTTCAGTTTGTTGCTGTATTGTTAGAGTGCATGCATCCTTTCCTTCCCTCTCTGTATCTCTTTTTGTATTTCTCTCTATTTGGGTGTGAAAGTAGAGCAAACAACAGATTTATAAACCGGCCAATGAAGCCCCAGATCGAGGCAGTATGGTAACAGCAGGGATATAAATGACTCAGCCAGCTGGAGAGAGAGAAAGAGCGAGCGAGAGAGAAAGGGAAAGTGAGAGCCCTGTCACAGGAAGTCGATTCTGTGGGAAACTGGCAGGACTTTCTCAGAAGCAGCTCTGTGACATTTGAAAAAAGGCGTCTCGGTGGTGCTCAGTGCATCTCATCTGGCACAGCGGTTGGCACATGCCCTACAGAGCTGGCACCGGGCACCAATCAAGCCTGGCACGCCGGCGGTAAAGTTAGGGAAGCGTCTGGGGCCAGGCAACAGAATAGAGAGATTATCCTGTATGTGTGTGTTTGTGCTCATTGGGCCTCCCGGGCCTCTTTTAAAAGCTGTTGATTGAGCCACAAATTGAGTCATAGTTGTCAAATCAAAGCAGCGGTCTCGGGAAGCTGCTGCTGTTAGCCTGTTAGCACAATGACCTCACCGCCCCTCGGTTACCAGGAAAAGACCCAGAGTTCCGCTAGTGAGGAACCTCTGACCTCACGGTCTCCACGACAGCGCCATTGAGAACATGAAGTACAGTGATTTACAGAGCAGGGAGGCCACAGCAGGACAGGAAGAGCGATAGAAGAGATGCTCGAGCACAGACACGGAAGAAAAAAAACGGAAGACTAAAGGAAAAAACTGAATTAGTGAGGATGCGGGAGAGAGGAGGATGAAATGTGGCGGGAGTGGAGAGGGAGGATCGATCCCTAGTGAGTTGCCTACCTACACAGCACTGGTTTTGGACAAAATCTAAAGCATGTACATTGCCGTTTAAAAGGTGGGGCCAAACTAATTTTTTTTTAATGTATATGAAAGAAGTCTCTACAATAGTGCAAAAACATCTTCAGAAAAATCCTCCAGGTCCTGCAGATTCTTTAGTTTTCCAGCATCTTTTGCATATTTGAACTCTTTCCACCAGTGACTGTATGTTTTTGAGATCCATCTTTTCACACTGAGGACAATTGAGGAGCTCAAACACAACTATTAAAAAAGGTTCAAACATTTACTGACGCTCCAGAATGAAATGCAATGCATTAAAGGAGAAGTCCACTTCCAGAACAACAATCCACAAATAATTTACTCACCCCCTTGTCATCCAAGATGTTCATGTCTTTCTGTCTTCAGTCGTGAAGAAATTATGGTTTTTGAGGAAAACATTTTAGGATTTAATGTGTATGTAGTTTAAATGCAGCTTCAAAGGGCTCTAAATGATCTCAGCCGAGGAGGAAGTGTTTTTAAAGAAAAAAACGACCGAGGTACAACAATGTCCTCCTCTCAAGTTTTAGGAGAAAATAAGATGGAGTTTTTCACCATACTCAGTACACAGACAATGAACTTGCACGTGATTCGTAGTAGTGATGGGAAGTTCGGATCATTTTACCGACTCGGACCTTTGAGTCTCGTTCAGCTAAATGAACGAATCTTATTTCGTTCATTTTAGCAAAATATAATTACAATTTAACACATCTACTGCTTACACAAACGTTGATCACACTACAAACAAGACAAAACTATAATGCTATAAGAAACAGAAAAGATTAATTCATTGTTTACCTGGGTCTTTAGTCTATGATTAGCTCACCTCACCTCTTATCTGACAAGTTTTCGTTGTTCGTTCATCACGTGACAGCCCCATAACATGAACGAACGCCTCGAAAAACCCGAAGACTCGAAACAGGTGAATTAATTCCAGTGCAGAACCTAATAGGATGTTGCGCATGTGTGACTGAACGAATCACTCACCGAGACGACTCGTTCTTCCCGAGTCACATTAAAGATTCGTTCAAAATGAAAGAATTTTTAAGTTCAAAATCGGGGCACCAGTGAAGTCCATTATATGGAGAAAAATCCTGAAATGTTTTCCTCAAAAACCATAATTTCTTTACGACTGAAGACAGAGACACATGAACATCTTGGATGACAAGGGGGTGAGTAAATTATTTGTAAATTGTTGTTCTGGAAGTGGACTTCTCCTTTAAGAGCCGGGGGGTGAAAACTTTTTGAATTTGAAGATCAAAGTAAATTGTACTTAATTTGTCTTCTGAGAAACATGCAAGTGTCTTCTGTTGCTTCTGAAGGGCAGTACTAAATGAAAAAAAAAATTATATTTCAACAAAATTTTGGACATCATGCTGTTCAGTTTTGTGAAAAGATGGATCTCAAAACCATACAGTCACTGCTGGAAAGGGTTCAAATATGCAAAGATGCCGGAAAACTGAAGAATCTGCTGGATTCTTCTGAAGAACAGTGCTCAGTTTAACTGTTCAGAACAAACAAGGGACTCATGAACAACTATCACAAAACAAAACAAAAAGTTGTAGATCATCCAGGTAACCACACACAGTATTAAGAATCAAGGGTTCCCAAACTTTTGAAGGGGGTTGTTTTAGTAATTCCAGCTATTTTTTGGTCTTGTGGACTGTATGTGACAATCTTTTATTTAAAATATCATACTCAGGACAGTGCTAAATTAAAAAATAACATGCATTTTGTATGATCTCTCTTATTTTGCTAAAATTACATTTTTACAGATTTTGCAAGGGTTTCCCAAACTTTCGCATAAAACTGTAGTAGTATGGTAGTGTCATATTTAAAAGGGATAGTTCACCTAAAAAATAAAATTCCGAGGGTTACTCACCCTCACGTCTTTCCAAACTCGTAAGACGTTTATCTTCAGAACACAAATTAAAATATTTTTGATGAAAGCTTTCCGAGAGCGTTCTGGCCCTGCATAAGCAGCAACGCAACTGGCACGTTCAAGGCCCAGAAAGGTAGTAAGGACATTGTTAAAATAGTCCATGTGACATCAGTGCTTCAACCGTAATTTTACGAAGCTAAGAGAATTTATTCTTTTATTTACTTAAAGTCATTAGCTTAGCAACATGCTGGCACCAGACGCAATTGTAATCAACTTAAAGCTTTCAAATCTCTTGTGAGTAATGAGGTTCTTCGACTGATAGCATGCTATCCAATGTAGCCGCCTATGTAGATAATGAGGTCGCTCACTAGGGTTTGGAGCAGAACCACACATCTCTCATTCCTCCTGCGATGATACGAGCACCAAGCTGGTGTGATAGAGCTAAGCTGAGAATGAAGAGAAGCAGGGATCTGTATGAAAGGTCATGATGCCAGAGAGCAAGACTCAAGGAGTCTTTAGTGACACTGTGCTTCTGAGCATGTGGAGCACGTCCATTCCTGACTTTCACCAACGTCGTTCAGTGTTGAAGGTTATTTTCACAGTTGGCTTGCAATTAAAGGCTTTCGATGGCTCCGGACAGGGTGGCTTTCAATAATGCAGTTTTTATGGCAGACGGTAGAAATGACCCAGATGCACACATTGTTGTCACCCAGGCAGCTGTGGTGGCTTCAGTCACTCTGTTCACTGATGTATCAATCCCTTTTTCTCTCTCTCTCTCTCTCTCTCTCTCTCTCTCTCTCTCTCTCTCTCTCTCTCGCTCACCCTATTGATCATTCAATCTCTCACAGTCTCTTTTACATCCTGTATGTCCTAGTTTGCATCTCTCTAGCTCTGTTTCAAAAAGGCTGCGTAGCTAAACAGCATTTTACAGCATCATAAGCAGAGTTAAGATGCAAACACTGTTCTAAAAGGTAGGCAGCGACATTAAGATGTCTTATAAGACAGCTTGTTTTGGCCAGATTTGCATCTCATGCATACTTCATGGAGAAGGCAGTCCCATAATGCATTGCAATGAACTCAGAGAAAGGCTGTGTTCGAAATGGAACACACAGTGTGCAAGCTATTGTATGATACATACAGTTGAGGTCAAACGTTTACATACACCTTGTGGGATCTGCAAAATGTTAATTATTTTACCAAAATAAGAGCGATCATACAAAATGCATGTATGTTTTTCATTTAGTACTGACTTGAATAAGATATTTCACATAAAATTTTACATATAGTCCACAAGAGAAAGTTCAAAAGTTTACATACACTTGATTTTTAATACTGTATTGTTACCTTAATGATTCACAGCTGTTTTTTTTGTTTAGTGATAGTTGTTCATGAGTCCCTTGTTTGTCCTGAACAGTTAAACTGTGCACTGTTCTTCTGAAAAATCCTTCAGGTCCCACAAATTCTTTGTTTTTTCAGCATTTTTGTGTATTTGAACCCTTTCCAGCAATGACTATGATTTGAGATCCATCTTTTCACACTGAGGTCAACTGAGGGACTCATATGCAACTATTACAGAGGGTTCAAACACTCACAGATGCTTCAGATGGAAAAACTTTGCATGAAGAGCCGGGGGGTGAAAACTTATGAACAGAATGGAGATGTGTACATTTGTCCTGTTTTGCCTAAATATCATATGTTTTTAATTTAGTACTGCCCTTTAGAAGCTACAGATACTTGCATGTTTTCCAGAAGACAAAAGAAGCTAAATTTACCCTGATCTTCAACATCAAATTCAAAAGTTTTCACCCCCCGGCTCTTAATGCATTGTGTTTCCTTCTAAAGCATCAGTGAGCGTTTGAACCTTCTGTAATAGTTGCATGAGTCCCTCAGTTGTCCTCAGTGTGAAAAGATGAACCTCAAAATCATACAGTCAATGTTGGAAAGGGTTCAAATACACAAAAATGCTGAAAAATGAAATAATTTGAATAAGCAGACAGCTAAGCAACTTGGAACATCACTAGGTTGTTATGCGCTCTGCATACTCATACAGAGAGGGATTTTAGCGTTTCTATTTGTGGCGGTGCTGGTTTGTCTTTCCCTGAGTGTGTTTCTATAGATGTGCTTTGTATGTTTGTTACAGTCTGATGCGTTTGCGGAGGTGCATCAGTGTGTCTCTGTAGCAGGAAGTGTGACTCAGGATAGGGTGTCACTCCTCTGCCCTTCCCAACCCCTCACAGAGCTCTAATCGGCACCCTGACACCATTCCTCGGTTGCATGCACACACACATAAACGTGCGGTGCAGACAGCTGTCCCAACCCTGACACTGTCGCCTCATTGGTGGTTTCTCTGTGTACCAATTAACCTTGTAACCTCTCCTACCCCCTCGGTCCTGCTCCTGTCTACACGACTAACTGCTCTCTGTCCCATCAAACCAGCAATGATATCTTATTTCATACTTAGACTAACGGTTGAAATTTGGCATTCATAGCATATCCTTAGGGCTCTTCATCAGGGGGTCCACAACCACAGGGATCCTCTGCAGTGCTGTATAGCAGGAGTTATTGTGGTATCTTAATATTTTTCAGAAATTTTGTTGTGTACAAACTGTATTATATGAACTATTTTGTATGAAAAATGTAATATACAAGGTTACAACAGTGTGGATAAGTTGTGCTCCTTAATTAAAAAAAAAAAAATGAAAACACTGCCTTTCAAAAGTTTGGGATCAGTAAGATTTTTAATATTTTTAAAGAAGTCTTTTCTACTTATTAAGGTTGCATTTACTGGTTAAAAATACAGAAAAAACAGTAATATTGTGAAATATTATTGCGATTTAAAAGAGTGGTTTTATATTTTATTATACTTTAAAATCAAATTTATTCTTGTGTTGCAAAGCTGAATTTTCAGCATCATTACTCCAGTCTTCGGTGTCACATTATTTTTCAGAAATCATTTTAATATGCTGATTTATTATTATGTTAGAAACAGTTGTGCTGGTTAATTTGTTGTTGTTTTTTGGAACCCCTGATACATTTTCAGGGTTCTGTAATGAATAAAACATTAAAAAGAGCAGCGTTTTATTTAAAATAGTTTCATTCAAAGTTTGCCTCAGTAAATGTTTTCTTTTTTTTTCCTTGTTTAAAAGAAATTTCTTTTATTCAGCAAGAATGTGTTAAATTAATAAAAAAATGGTAAAGACTTACATTGTTATTTTTTTTTTTTTAAATAAATGCTGTTTTTTTGTTCATCAAAGAATGTTGAAAAAATTATCACAAGTTCCAAAAAATTATTAAACGGCACATTGATAATAAATAAGCATATTAGAATGATTTCTGAAGGATCATGTGACTCTGAAGACCAGAGTAATGGCTGTTGAAAATTCAATTTTGCATCACAGAAATAAATTATATTTTAAAGTATATCATAATAGAAAACTGTTATTTTAAACTGCAATAATATTTCATAATATTTTCTTTTTTTCTGTATTTTTGTTCAAATGAATAGAACCTTGATGAGCATAAGAGACTTCTTTTAAAAGTCTTACTGATCCCAAACTTTTGAACAGCAGTGTTTATATTGAGCTATATATTTTTTCTTCACATAAACTTTTAAAGTGAACTGCAACAAGTGATTTAAAATGTTTGAAAACTGAATTTAAAAAAGAACTAAATTACCACCAGTCACAGAACCTCTAAACATACACTTTCCCTTATCCATTCACATCCAATTCAACTTAAAATCACGATGTTACCAGTAAAAGTCATTTATCAACTGCCCACGTCCAAAACAACCATCCAAAAGTGTAAATTATAGCGGAATATGTCAGATAGTTTTCCTGTAAGTGCTCTGGTAGCTGATGAGAAACACAGCACTCATAGATCTCCACGCAGGGAGCTTTTCCACTATTGGCTCAACATCACACTGACGTCAGCGCTCCCACTGGCGAGAAAGTGATCCATGAAGGTGCAGCTCAGCGCGATATAAAGAATCCATGCTAATGCACAGGCACCTTCCTGTCTGGACTGAGTGAGCGCGCACAGATAATACACAGGAGAGAGACCAGGGAGTGATAATTGGAAAGAGGAGGAGAGAAAGGCTGAAACAAGCAGCCTGCGAGATGCATGGACAGTGAATAATCAGCAGCAGGTTTGATTCAAGAGGGCAGCCAGGGACAGGTGGTGCTCACACAAGTGTGTGCGCATGTACTGTATGTATCAGATGAGAGAGAAAGAGAGAGAGAGAGAGAGATTGGGAAAAGAGCTTCCTAGCGCTACACAAGGAGAGTGACCTCATTAAGCAGTTCCTCCTCTCCGCTCACATCCTGTTTGTGCAGCGCTTTTCCTCCACACTGCACACTGAGTCGCAAATCAATGGCAGGAGAGGCCGACGGCTTCGTTAGGCTGCAGACATGCAGCATGAAGGCAAACTTTCAACCCACAGAATAATATACAGCATGTGATCTTTGACCTTTGACCTCAACTACCCACCACAACAACCTCTAAACACGCAAACACGCACATGAACTCTCATCCACTGCCACACTGTCTTGAAATGAAACTAGATGTCTCAAGACATCGAAAGCATAGATAGATAAGCATGCAAAATGAATGGTAGATAAGTAGATCAATCTGTATTATTCTGCTCTGGTTGCAATAGAGATGTCGCATGTGCTGCCCCCTTGTGGCGGCTCGAAAACTGTAATGCTTGTTTATTAAAAGTTCCAGAACTGGCCTTTTCCAAAGATCTATATATTAACCAGCGTGAATGTTTGTGTCTTCAAATGTAGAGTGATTGTGTACAGGACACTTGATTTAGCATCTATTTAGTGTCATTTAATAGAGGTTGTATGCATTTTTAGTCTTTTCTGATAGACGGCGACAGCTGTGGATAAACAAAAGTACACTTCTGAATCTTCAAGTCGACATTGTTTATCTGAAATGCACTGCTGTTGGGTTTCTTTATCTCAACAGGCTGAGTTGGACTTTGTCAAGCTCAAGTCAGAATACAAAAAAGTTGCAATGCATTAGGGAAGATGTTTCAAACGCAACGTAGATAGATCAGAAATGTAGCGTGCTACGGCCAAGTGTGCGTTTAGATTTTTGAGGTAATAAATATTTTTAAAAGCTTATGAAGGAGATGAAAGGATTTGAAGTCTGATCGATGATGTATTTAAAGTCAAGCTGCGTTCCGGGCCTGTACAGAGCGTGTTTGCCAGCGTGCATTTAGAAGATCTTGCTCTGAAGGAGAAGCAATCTAGGGTTTAAAGATGGTAACCGAACCATGGCAAATGGAGTAGTGTTCAGCTAGCCTCCTTTAACTCAATGTGAAGTGTGTCCTAGATTCCAGCCCTGTGTGTGTGCACATGTGAGAGGGAGAGGGGTGTGTTTCAGCAAGCAGACTTCGAACTCTCCAGCGTTTCCCTGCTGAGGTCTAAATCCACAGAAGATACCGAACCTTGTGACTGTACACAACTATGTCGTTATGTATGATAAGACGCATTGCTGTGTTGCACAAAATGATGTTTTTATGTACATCCAAAACCCACCAGAAATTTGACCTTGACTAACAGTTTTGAAACTGATGAGACTAATGAAAATGCTAAGCTAAAGGAATTCTCTTGTGTGTTTGCAGTCGAGCGAGCTGGATGATATTCTGGACGATCTACAGAACAGTCAGCCGGGCCTGTTCTCTGATTCCCGGCCTGTGTCTTTGCCTGCTGCCGTGGACAAGCAGTCAATCATCAATGACATCCTGCAGATGACTGGAGAGGGCGGAGCCAGCATGGGTCCCCAGCAACAGAGAGCACTACAGGCTGTGGGCCAACAGAGTGAGTAATACACACACACACACACAAGCACGTTCTCCTACAGTTTTCATCCAATGACTGGAATACAGTGCACGACTTCTGAAATCTGAACAGATTTTAAAACACTTGGCAGTGTGTACTTGCCAAATTGATAAACAAAGAATTATTAAACGACTGAGGGTATGTTCACACATCAGTGATGTACTAAAAACTGAAATGTTTTGAGTACAGAAGACATGATTTCTGTTCATGTGGATCTGCGAAAACAACTAAAAATGCTGTATTATGCATGCCAGGCCAGTAGTTGGCAATGTCACTTTGTAAAGCAACACTGAGCACATGACTTCACTGTTTTGAAAACTTCTCATTTTTCTAGTCGATAACGCTGATGTTATGAAATGAAGAGGCAAAGTCTTCAAAGTTTTTAGTTCTGTTTTGTTTTTAATCAAATGTAAATTAATGTCCCAGTCATATTTTCTTGGTTAAAAAGAAAAAACTATTCTATTTTAAAGGAACACTCCACTTTTTGAAAATAGGCTCATTGTCCGACTCCGCTAGAGTTAAACAGATGAGCTTTACCGTTTTCGAATCCATTCAGCTGATATCCGGGTCTGGCGGTAGCTCTTTTAGCATCTTTTAGAATCTGATTAACCGATAGCATCTGGCTCAAAAATGACCATATATAATGACGATATTTTTCCTGTTTAAAACCTGACTTTTCTGTAGTTACATTGTGTGCTAAAACTGACGGAAAATGAAAAGTTGCGATTTTCAAGGCTGATATGGCTAGGAACTATACTTTCATTCCGCGTAATAACCACAGAACTTTGCTGCCGTACCATGGGTGCAGCAGGCGCAATGATATTACGCAGCGCTTGAAAGTGACCGGCACTAAGTTAGTGTAGATGCAGAGTTGCAGCCGGCAGAGTTGACAGCTGTGTAATATCATTGCATTAACATTTAATTATTGCAGGTTTGCGTCATATTCTGAGTTTTAATTCATTTTGATTAAGACTGAATCTGTTTTTTGCATGTTCGTATTTAGTCTAGAACTATAGTGTCATAATGTTCACACAGCGCACACAACGCCTCTGTACATCCGATTTCTCTCAACAAGGGGACAGGAGACTAGTCAGTCAGTAAATAGGGAAAAAAGTTACTGGTGTTACTTATTTGAAAAAGCAACTCAGATATTTTCTTGTAAATGAAAAAGTAATGTGTTACTTTACTAGTTACTTAAAGTAATCTGATTACGTAACTTGCGTTACTTGTAATGCGTTACCCCCAACACTGTTTAAAGCCATATTTGGACGGGACTTGTTTTACTGAGGAATTTCTGTTCCACAGACATACTTCATGATTTTTTTTTCACACAACGTCTGTAATAATTCCAGAGCAAATTACTTACTGTTTTCCAAACACCAGATCCTCTGAGAAGACTAATCTTTGTCCGAATGCAAATGTCTGTGATTGCCGACAATATGTAGCGTAGACACTCTTACCGCGCACATTTTTGATGTGTTGCCTCCCGGCAAAGAAATAAAAAGAAATAGTAATGATAAAATTAAGAGCCAGATCATGTAAACTGTTAAGACTGGCTACTATACAAATGGTAATTGGTCCGAATGTCTATACGCAATGCACGCATACAGAGCGCGTGATCTCTGCAACACCCAGTTGTACAAAACAGACCCTCCCACCTCTGTAATAAACACGGCTTGCATCTCAATGTGCATACTATCCATCCTGAACTCTATGTGATATTAGTCATTTTCAGTATTATTTAGGGAAGATAGGGTGGAAAGTATGCACGTTGGGATGCGGGGATGGAGATGTTAGTCCTGTCCGAATTGGAACATGTAAATCACACATGTTGGGTGATGTGAAATGAAACTCAAACGTAATTAGAAAACTAGTCCTGTCTGAATAGGGCTTAAGATTATATTTTGTAATATTGGCACTGTTTTATTTTTGTACTACAGATTTTTGTCTCATCCGATACTTTGAGGAGGCAATGCCTCTTATGCCTTCTTGACAGTGTAAAAACCCAAAACTTTTTGTTTGCATTTTCAGGCACCCAAAACACCAATAAATGGCCAAAATGCATGAAAATTATGTCTTTAGTTGAAAGTGGCGTCATGTAAATTCCCTGTGAGAATCACACACTACCAGACTTTCAAGTTGTTCTAAATGCAACAACATCATGCTGAAACATGTGCCTCATTTCTAGGAGATGTATGACAAAATATCAAAGTTGTTTAATATCATTCAGCTGAATGGAATCAGAGCCTGAAGCTTAAAAAAAATATCTGTGTCCATTGTACAATGCACAGTTTTCTGCAGACTGACTCTGGACAACTTGCGTCAATTTGTCCAGAGTGTAATTTGGGGCAAAAATCAAGTAAAATCCACTCATTCCAGTAACAATCTGTGCAGTAGGGAGATGTTCAAGTTGCGTATGGAAATTCATTGTGCTGACCATCAAAAAGCTACTTAGCTTATAAGTGACTTCTGTATGAGCTGGACAATGGACATTTTTTCACATTACATTTTCCTAATGTACTGCACCTTTAAAAGACAACAAGTGAACAAATGCACAAAAATTGCAAGTTCTTCCCTGGCTTGCATACATGTAGTCATATAATTGCTTTATCTAATATTTATGCACACACACCCTTTTGAACGCTCATGTAAGATTAGACCAATGTAGCGCATTGGTTTAAACTTTGCCTTGTTGTGTAATCAACTTCCTCTAGGACAACTGTATGTCACCTTTAACCAGCTCTGACATCATGATCTTATCCAATAGTACGTGTGAATGTGTGTTTGTGTGTTTACGAGGAATTTACGAGGGACGAACAGCATCCCAATGCCTCTGCAAAAATGTTTAGAATTACACAACTGTCAAAACGAAGTCAACCCAGAGTGCTTAATATTTACATGTCATAATTTTTGTGAAACACCCTGAAACTATTCAAGTGTGCCCAGAGGCTGACCGAAACTGTAGGCAGGTGGATCATGAGTTTCTCATGACGCGTTTGTTTCTCACCTGCATCATTTCAGCTGAGCGGATATTCTCTCTCACGCGTTGCCAAAAATGTCAAAGACCACTAATGCTACACACTTTGTGTGTGTTGAGTCATTTGCATGAGCTAAACACTGACTACTTGACTAAGTACAGCAGGAAACCAACGTATTAGAATGATTTCGGGAAGGATCATGTGACACTGAAGAGTAATGACTGCAGAAAATACAGCTTTGCATCTCTGGAATAAATTGTTTGTCATTTATTGGATATTTGCTGTGTGTGTATTTCTAGATTTCGGCGCTCCGCGACCAGGTCAGCCGGGCAGAGCTCCTCCGGTCAGAAGTGTTTCTTTGGATATGAACATGCCTGCTAAAGGCGCTCAGGGTCAGTACCCTCTGATGAGGAACAACAGCCCCTACTCGCTCTTGCAGCAGCAGGGCATGATGGGAAACCACAGTGTCATGCCTAATCAGCCCAACATGGTCAATGCAGGTGAGTTTAACTAGGGTCAGAAATGCACTGCAGTACCACTAATGCAATAACAAAAAAATAAAATTACTCCGTACATATGCTGCAAAACACAGGGCTTCCCCCACACTTAACACCTACTGTAAGAGGAAAGTTCCAATCCCGCACCGACCATGTACAAACCAAAGTTTCGGTGTGATCAGTAATGCACAGTCAAGCATGACGCTGTTGGGCCGAGAGGAAGACAAATGTGTAAAACGGTAGAAAAGTGTTGAGTCAGATCAAAAGCAAGCCCCTCTGTGTGGCTGTTATTTGTGTGTTGTGTTTGGTGGGTTGCATTCGCTTGCTAGTAATTGTGCACGTAATGTGAGACAGTGAACGGCTAGATATGAATGACTCATAACCTTAGGAAACAATCGCCGGGTTTCTGGTGTGACCGTGTCTGTATGTTTTTCAGGTGGTTGGATTTTTAAATATCACATTTCTCAGAATGAATCGATAGGATATTTTATATGTTCCATTAATATTTTTTTTTTCCTATATCTAATTTATTTTGTTGGTTGACCCTTAGCTTAGGTGTTCGCTACTGTTGCGAAATCAGACAAGCTTTACAAAACATACAAATATGTTTTTATGGAAACTTGTGACATGTCTCTATGTATTTTGTGTCACTATTATAAAGACCTGGCAACAACATTTGGTTGTGCATTATGATGACTTAAAAGACAACATGATGTTAATATTGACCATATTTCCTTTCATAAAAATGATCAGTGGTGTTATTACAATTTGTCAGTGCATGTTGTTAAAAAAGAAAAATGATTTTATTGCCTTTCAAAAAAATAAAAATAAAATACAGAAAAAATACAGAACAATATTATAGCCAAAGTTTTACAACCCAATATAATAAAAACAGTATTATTTTGAAATATTAGAATTTTAAAGAATATTTTTTTTTTAATTGGTCACTTTAATTTTTTTTTTTTTTTTTTACCAAACACCAGAACCAAAATAAACATTATTCAAAAATGTATAAATTCATCACATTTACTTACTACCAAAAATGAAAGTTTTATTTATTTATTTGTATTATTCAGCTGATTAATCAAATTTACTTGATAATCAGCACTCAAATTAAACATTTTTAAATTGCACCTCTTAAAAAAATACTAAGCGGAAAAGTTTTTTTTATTAATCAGTTAATTATTTAAATTTACTTACAATAATCCCAAATTATTAGTTATAGCTATTTCATTGTATGTTGTTTTTACACTGAAAAACAAAAAAATACTGAATAATATTATCAAATCCCAAATTTCACAACACAGTCTAATAAAAACAGTATTATTCTGAAATATTAAAATAAAAAATACTTTTTAGCATTTTTAATGTTTTTACTGTCACTTGATGAAATGTTTTTTTTTTTTTTAACCAAACACCAGAACTAAAATAAACTTTATTAAAAAATCAATTAATCAGATTTACTTACAACTTACTACCAAAAAATAAAGTTTTATTTATTTTTATTAATCAGCTATTTAATAAAATATACTCAATAATCAGCACTCAAATCAAACATTTTAATTGCACGTTGTGTTGTTTTTTTTTTTTATTTAAAAAAAGGGAAATGAATAAAATTTACTTATAATCAACACTCACATTTTCACTGCATGTTGTTTTTCCACTGAAAAACAAAAAGTACAGAATATCAGACGAATGTTGTCACAGCCCAAATTTCACAACCCAACATCATAAAAAACAATATTATTCTGAAATATTACTATTTTAATGTATCTTTGAAAAATCCTTTATATTTTAAATGTTTTTACTGTCGCTTTTGATCAATTTAATGCATT
Organism: Labeo rohita; assembly: GCF_022985175.1. Lineage (NCBI taxonomy): Eukaryota > Metazoa > Chordata > Actinopteri > Cypriniformes > Cyprinidae > Labeo > Labeo rohita. Next base: position 18,170,363 of record NC_066892.1, on the reverse strand, counting down.
CTAGTTGAATAAGTGTTTATTTCTTTTAACAAAAATACCTCACTGACCACAAACTTTTGAACAGTAGTGTAAATTCTTCAATCAAAAATGTCACATTTACACATGTTGCTAATACGATTTAGTTTGTATTTATTAATAGTTACCTTCAAATTAAAAGCTGTTCTCTTTCTTTTTCTTAAAGGAGTCATGGGTAATAACGGTCCCCGTGTAGGTATACAGCAGGACGGTTGGGGTGCACAGGGTCCCGGTCCCGTCGGTGGCGCGGCCTCCCCCGTCACAGCCGCTCCTGCCGGCCAGCACTCTCTCCCGCAGGGGGCGCTACACTCTCGCATGGTGCCCAACTCTGGCGCAGGCATGCCTATGAGGCCCAACAGCCAGCCTGGACCCAGACCGTTGCTTCAGTCCCAGATGATGCCTAATGGTAAATGGACACAGATTAGATGACTTGTGGGTGACTTATTCAGACTTAAACTGGTGTTTTTAATCATGTTTTATCATCTGCTGTTTCTTCCTCAGCCCAGTCAAACATGGACATGGGCATGGCTGGCCACCAGTTTCCCCAGCAACAGGCACCGCCCAATCAGACGGCTCCTTGGCCAGACAGTGTGATGCCTATAGAGCCGGTGCCATTTGGGAACCAGAACAGGTAAACAGCATTTATTATTGTCACTATTGTTAGGCCCGCCACTTTATTGGAGGTGTGCGCTGTGTGCACGTGTTGATTTTGTCCCTCCGTAAAAAAATAACTGAACAGATACACTCAGATGTAATCTTTGATGGGATATCACATCATTTATGTCTCAGTTTTGTAATGATTGTCTCTCATCTCTGTAAGCTCTATGTATAGTGGTTCTCAGGAGGACGTTCTGTGCCCTCCTGCCGCCGAGGGTCCCGCCGACGAGGGTGCTCTGCTCAGCCAGCTCTACACTGTTCTCAAAGATTTTGATGGCCTAGAGGAGATCGACCGTGCTTTAGGCATCCCGGCTTTAGTGGGACAGGTAGGTTGACCACTTTTGTTCGACAACCAAGTCTCTTGTTTATTTCAATATAGTGATGCCCTGAAATTATTAGTATTGTTTTTTTTTGTTTTGTTTTTTAACCAAACATAAAGAACCTAAGATAAAGTTTAAAAATCAACTAATCAACTTACTACCAAAACTGAAAGTTATTTGTTTAATCAGTTAATAAAATTTAAGCAATAATCAGTGCTCAAATTTGACTTGTACATTAGGCAGTTTTTATATAAACTTTTTAATAATATAATTATATTTCTACTCGAATTTGTAATCATTTTAATGCATGTAAGGCAGTTTTTATTTGAACTTTTTAATACATTTATGTTTCTACTCCAATTCGTTATTGAAATATAAACATTTTAGTGCTGTGAAATCAATTAATTGTGATTAATCACATCTAAAATAAAAAATTTTGTTTACTTAATATATGTGTTTGTACTGTGTATATTTATATGTATATATAAATACACATACATGTATATATTTTCAAAATATATGTAATATGTAGTTATATAATATAAAGCATATATAAATATGAAAAGAAATTAGTTAATTAATCGCATCCAAAATGTTTGTTTACACATAATATATTGTATTTGTACTGTGTATTTTTTGTATGTATATATAAATACATACACATACATGCATATATTTTCAAAATATGTAATATTTTTAAGCATATATAAATATGAAAAATAAAAGTTCTGGGCAATGATTAATCGTAATTAATCGCATCCAGAACAAAAGTTTGCGTTTACATAATATATGTGTTTGTACTGTTTGTATTTATATGTATATATGAATACATACACATACATGTATATATTTTAAAAATATATGTAATATGTAGTCATATATAATATAAATCATATATAATATAAAAAAAAAAAAAAATGTGCTGGGCAACGATTAATCGTGATTAATCGCATCCAAAATAAGTTTACACATAAAGTTTACACATAATATATTGTGTTTGTACTGTGTATTTTTATATGTATGTATAAATACATACACATACATGCATATATTTTAAAAATATACACTACCGTTCAAAAGTTTGGGGTCAGTAAGACTTGTAATAGTCTTTAAAGAAGTCTCTTATGCTCATCAAGGCTGCATTTATTTGATTAAAAATGTAGAAAAAAAACAGTAATATTGCAAAATGTTTTTACAATATAAAATAATGTTTTTTATTTTAACATACTTTAAAATAGTATTTATTCCTGTGATGAAAAGCTGAATTTTTATCAGCTGTTACTCCAGTCTTAAGTGTCAGATGATCCTTCAGAAATCATTCTAATATGCGGATTTATTATTAGAATGATCAATGTTGGATAATATCAACAGTTGTGCTGCCAAATATTTTTTGGAACCTGTGATTTTTTTTTTTTTTTTTTTTTTTTCAGGATTCTTTCATGGATAACAAGTTTAAAAAGTACAGTGTTTATTCAAAATATAAATATTTTATAACAATGTAAATTATTTATTATTAACTTTTAATAAACTTTTAATTATTAACTTAATACATCCTTGGTGAATAAAAGTATTAATTTCTTAAAAAAAAAACTAAACAATAAAAATGTACTGACCCCAAACTTTTAAACGGTAGTGTATGTAATATGTAGTCATATATAATATAAATCATATATAAACAGAGAAAAAAACAGTGCTGGGCAGTGATTAATCGTGAGTAATTGCCTCCAAAATAAAAGTTTGTGTTTACATAATATATGTGTTTGTACTGTGTATATTAATGTGTATATATAAATACATACACGTACAAATACAGGACAGTATGTGTGTGTACTGTGTATATTTATTATGTGTATATAAATACACACTTGCATGTATATATATATATATATATATATATATATATATATATATATATATATATATATTTAAGAAAAATGTTATATGTATTTGATATATTTTAATATAAATTATATGAATATAAAAATATGCATGTGAATATTCATGTAATAATATATGAAAATATATTCTGTGTGTGTCTCTTTTATATATACGTAGTCAATAAATATACACAGTACACACACACTTACATATATACTTATATATATATGTGTGTGTGTGTGTGTGTGTTTGTGTGTATTTATATACATATAAATATACACAATAACAAATCATTATGGAAACAAACTTATTTTGGATTTGACAGCGCTAAAACATTTACATGGCAGCTGTAATAACTAGCTTTTATCACAGATTTTGTGCAAACTAAAAAATAATGCAGAAAAAAGTTAAGTAAAACTATAATGAATATGTAATATAGTGCTTATTAGCAAAATCCTCCTTTCTAGACTTTCTAGACTCCTTTCTATACAAACTAACACACTAGACATTGAATGGGTTTCCTGAGGTAAATATAACTTTTTAACAAGACATTATTTACTGGTGTTTTATTGCCATCTTTCTGCAGCTGGAACAATGATTGAGTAGTTATATGAGACAGGATTCTTTTTCGGCTGCTGAAATTTCAGTGCATCACTACAAAATCCTGGACCAGAGCCGTCTGATTTATTATGGCATCAGCTATTAATATCACACACATAAGAATGTAAACATGTAATGGTGTATCCTCACCCTTGTGTTCAGGCTCAGCCGGTGGAGCAGGATCAGTTCCCTGGTCAGGACCCCAGTATGATGATGGATCAGAAGCCGCCCATGTACGGCCAGCAGCAGTACGCCGCCTCCCAGGCCCACATGCAGCAGGGTGGGTACACGCCCATGCAGGACCCCAGCTTCCACGGCATGACGGCACAGATGGGGCAGAGGCCGGGCTACCCCATGCTCCGCATGCAGGCAAGACCAGGACTCAGGCCCGCCGGGGGCGTCCCAGCCCAACCCAATACACTCAGACTGCAGCTGCAACACAGGCTACAAGCACAGCAGGTATGGTTTAGACTCTCACACTTAAGAACAAAGCCCAGAGCGTGATTAAAGTAGAATAAAAGTGGTTATATTTTTATTTTCAACCATAATATTGTCTGATCATGCCATCAGTATTAAGCACAGTCATCATTTACTCATCTCATGTCATGCCTTCCTTTTATCTCTGCAACACACAAAAAAATGTATTAACTCCAATTGTATTGACAAAAAAAACACCCTTAACAAAACCCTTTAAAATTTATATGGACAATAAAATGAAATGTTTTCCCTGTGACACTTAACTGGTGACACTTAGCTTTGTTAATCAAAGACTTAAATGCATAATCTTTTTTTTCTATTCATTTACATTTACATTGCATTTTTAAAGCGAAAAGTGTAATGTAATCTAACTCAGGCTGGTGGAATAGTACCGTCTGTGGTTAGCTGCCCCCTGCTGGACATTTCGGGAATTGATCTTTGACCTCATTTTGGGTTTATGTAGGGGTCATGCCTCATAGCTGTTTAGTTTGAAGCTGCAATCAATGATTATATATAATTAAATTAAAAGTATATAATATATATTTAATATTTACAAGTATATGTGAATACACTATTATATACACTACCAGTCAAAAGTTTTTGAACAGTAAGATGTTTAATGTTTTTAAAGAAGTCTCTTGTGCTCACTAAAGCTGCATTTATTTGATCCAAAGTACAGCAAAACTGCTTAAAATAACTGTTTTCTGAAAAATTCTATACATATTTTAAAAATGTAATTTATTCCTGTGATTTCAAAGCTGAATTTTTAGCATCATTATTCCAGTCACATGATCCTTCAGAAATCATTCTAATATTCTGATTTGCTGCTCAAAAAACATTTATTGTTATTATTAGTATTTATTATTATTATTAATATTATTATGTTGAAAACAGCTGAGTAGAATTTTTTCAGGTTTCTTTGATGAATAGAAGTTCAGAAGAGCAGCATTTATCTGAAATCTTTTGTAACATTATAAATGTCTTTATCATCATTTATGATCAATTTAAAGCATTCTTGCTAAATAAAAGTATTGAATTCTATCATTTTTTTCCAAAATACTGAAAAAACTGACTCCAAGCTTTTAAATGTATATTGTATAATGTTACAAAAGCTGTTTATTTTAGATAAATGCTGATCGTTGGATCTTTCTATTCATCAAAGAAACCTGAAAAAATGTATTCAACTGTTTTAAATATTGATAATAGTAATAAAAAATGTTTCTTGAACAGCAAATCAGCATATCAGAATGATTTCTGAAGGATCATGTGACACTGAAGACTGGAGTAATGATGCTGAAAATGTAGCTTTGATCACAGAAATAAATTACATTTTAAAATATATAATAAAATAGAAAGCAGTAAAAGGACTTTGGAAGAGACTTTAAAAACCATTAAAATCTTACTATCCAAAAACTTTTGACTGGTAGTGTACAGTAAGAATTTTAAATACTTTTAAATACTATATTTTATATATTTATCGTTTTTTTTTATTATATATTCATTGTGTATTTGTAATATACTACATTACACAATGTCTAGTTTCAGAGCCATTCAGAGACTGATGATGTTTTATATTACAGCACTAGAGCATTTTGCTGTTTGTATCACTTCACTTGTGCTTTGCTAGATAAAATTTCAGTTTTCAGTTTTGTGTTTGAAAGGCTATTTAATTGATATTAACAACTTGTTTATGTGTAAAGTCAGCATCTTACAAGCAAGAGTGCCTTTATATTGAACAGAACAGTTGTTTAAATGGATTTCTTAAAGAGATAGTTCACCCAAAAATGAAAATTCTGTCATGCCATTTCAAACCCGTAAGACCTTCGTTCATCTTCAAAACACAAATTAAGATATTTTTGATGAAGTCCAAAAGCTTCCTGACCCTGCATAGACAACAATGCAACTGACATGTTCAAGGCCCAGAAAGGCAATTAGGACATTGTTAAAATAGTCCATGTAACAACATGTAACAAATTAATATCTTAATTTGTGTTCTGAAGATGAACAAAGCTCTTATGAGAGTAATTAATGACAGAATTTTCATTTTTAGGTGAGCTATTCCTTTGAGTATTAAAAAATGATTCTTATTTGGAAATAATTCTACAATTTGCCGCTTCTGTTTGTCTCTTTTCTAGAATCGTCAGCCTATGATGAATCAGATGACTGGAGTGTCAAATATGAACCTACCTCTAAGACCCAACGTTCCGAATCAGGTACGCCGAATCACTTTCTGCATTCTCCTGATGTTGAGCTTGCTGAAATAACATGCCTAACTCTCTGTTTCCCCAGGGGACAATCAACGCTCAAATGCTGGCCCAGCGGCAGAGAGAGATGCTGAGTAATCACTTACGCCAGCGTCAGCTGGACCAACAGCGGCAGCAGCAGCAACAACAACAGCAGCAGCAGCAGCAGCAGCGCAGCATGGTCATGCGAGCCCAGGGCCTCAACCTGCCGCCTAACATGGCGGCAGCGGCCGCAGCAGGCATGCCCGGAGCCATGAGCAACCCGCGGATCCCCCAGGCCAACCCCCAGCAGTTCCCCTATCCGCCCAACTACGGTACAGGACTGGCCTCGCCGCCCCCCTCCAGCAGCCCTTTCTCCCCCGGTTCTCCCAACCTCCCCGCCCCCCAGCTCCTCTCCCACAGCGCCATGCATGGCTCTCAGATGAGTCTAGCTAACCAGGGGATGCTGGGCAGTCTGAGCGGACAGTTTGGGGCTGTTATGAGCCCTCAAATGCAGCACAGTGCCTTTCAGTTCCCCAGCTCAGGTACTGCCTGCCCTTTCTCTCTGTCTGTGTGTCATGCGCTTCTACACACATGCACAAAACACCTGCGACCAGCAACACTACAGGCTGAACTTGTGCGGTGGAAAATCAAAGACGTCCAGGGCCAATCAACAGAGTTTAATTAGAAGTGCAATAGTCCAGATAAAGGTCAGCTGTGTAAAAAATGCTAATCCAGCAACTATAGTCTAATATTCTAAAAGAATTAAATGATTATGTTTATGCAAAAATGATTGACATCATTTGCTAACTCCACTTTTTTTCTTTTGTGGAACACAATAGGTGAAATTTTTAATTTTCCAGCCAGCTTTTTGTAAAGTATAGTTAAAATGAAAGAAGACTGGACTCAAAAATTACAAAAAAGCACCATAAATGAGTTATAAAAATAAAAATAGTTAGGATATTCTTAAAAATTTACCTTTTGCGGTCCATGGAAGGAGGAAAGATGTGCTGTTATTATTAACCAAAACTATTAAAATTTTGGTAATTGAAATAAAGCTGAAATAAAACTGCTTAAATGAAACTTAAATGAAATTTAGAAATATTGCCTTGGAAAATAACTGATATAAGTTCTAAAATGACTACAACTGATATAAAATATGGTTATGTAGAAAATAAAAAAAGACTAATAAATATAAAAGCATGTATCAAAATGGCTAAAACTTAAATTAAAATAAAAACTACAATATAAAAATAAAATCTAACTAAAATCGAAAGAAATATTATAAATAATACTAAAAGAACACATGAGAAAATATAAAATAGTATTATAAGTAATACTAAAATAGCACATGAAAATATAATATAAAATAAAAATGAATTATATATATGTGTGTGTGTGTGTGTGTGTGTGTGTATATATATATATATATATATATATATATATATATATATATAAATTAAAATAAAAACAAAATATAAAAATAAAATCTCATTTAAAATCTTAAGAAACATAAGAGTATACAAATAATACTAAAATAACACATGAAAAAGATTTGTTTTTGGAATGACATGAGGTTGAGTAAATAATGAGTGTTTAGATCTTTTGTAAATAACTAAATAAATGAGATTTATGTTCTAGATTATATTGTCATGTATTGTATTATGAGATTGTATGCTGTCATAAAACTAAAGACCAAACTTCATTAGTATCTAAAAATGTTTCATAATCAAAAACTTTGAAACTGTTTCAGTGAGTATTTGGGTTTTTAAATATTTGTTTGTAGTTGTTTATTCAATTACTGTGAAATAATAAGTTATTTAGCACTTTATTTAATAGGTTATTTAGCATGCTAGTTAAGCAGTATTAAATAATTTTATGTAGTGCCCTTGAAAGATCACAATTGTTATGGTAGAATGTGGCACTAGAGGGCAGAAGAGTCACTTTAATGTTTTCCCACATGTAATCAGAATATATTACAGCAACATTTCAGGTTATTTCCAACTTAATGTCTATAAACAGTATGCTATCTATTAGCACAGAAAATTATGAGTCACAACTCGGCTTGTAAAAACAAATTGTGTGATAATTTGCATATTTTAAACTTTGACACCCACTTAATGACCCTGTTAGGCTTCCATTGAAATTATATACCAATTTTGTTTTGCGAGTTGAAATGATTCTATGGTAATCAGCAAAATTCAACAGATCAGAGGCTTTAAGATTATAGTCTAAATGCAACACATGAGATACTAATGCAATCAGAGTCAGTATATGTCATTTAAGCCAAGCTTATGTTGTGCTAAACTGTTGACAATTGTGCCTGTGTCTATGCCTGTGCTGTGTCATATGTGTCAGTGTCTGTCCTGCCTAGACTAATTGGCTGATGGTGATCAGTGGAGGCGGAGCAGTTGATTTTTAAACCAATTAAGCGGTGACCCAGACCCCACCCCCCAATCCCGGCCTTTACCCACCCAACCACCCACCCGTCTTTTCTCTGGCTGTCTCAGCCACTAACACTAACCTGCATGTGTAACTCTGCCTTACTGCCTGCTTATAACACCTCTAAACCTCTCTCGATTCACTCTTGATTCCTCACTTTTGATTATGGAGATGGGCTGAAATATTCTGAAATATGATCTGCTTTGACATTTCTAAAAATGGTATCTGCTAATCTAAACAACAGATGTGTTTAGATTTTGATTTGGTAATTTTTAATCATTGGTTCCTGTCCTAGTTGCAATTACAATTGATTTCTAGATGCTAAATGTGGATGTTGTCTGACAGCGTGAGAATGAATATGATGTGAAAAGTGTTGTACAGAAATAATTAACTCATTTCTATAATGTATGTTTATTTAAAAACAAAATTTTGTCTCCTCACCTCTGTGTGTATGTGTGTCAGGTATGAGTCAGCAGTCGGACGGCGGGTTCGGTGGTGCCGCCACCCCTCAGAGCCCCCTCATGTCTCCCAGGATGGGCCACGCCCAGAGTCCCATGATGCAACAGGCGCAGGGCAGCACCTCTTTCCAGTCCTCCCCTGACATGAACGGCTGGACACAGGGCAGCATGAATGCCAACAGGTGCAGCTTTATATCTATCATAACAATCACTCAAAACTTTTATTTTGTGGAAAACACAGTGATCAAAATTAGAGAACAGTAATCACTGTAACAAGAAAGAAGATTACAACTCATTTTTGTCTGAACTTCGTAGGAAGTGTAAAGGACCTTGTTTTAAATGACTTCAGCACATCTGCGGCCGCAGGATATCACTAGTTTCTCACACTGCACTGGTGTGATCTTGGTCCACTCTTCTTCCACTCTCTTCCACAGTTTGGTAACTCCTGCTGCAGAAAACACTTCTTTATATACTCAGGATTCAGTTTTTCTTCAGGTTGACACCAAACAAAATATTTCTTATCAAACCAAAACAAATTAAACTTGCACTCATCGCTAACGTGACCAGTTCTCCTCTCTCCACACAACATGCTCCTCAGCAAAGGTGAGCTTTGCCTTTTGATTCTTTGATGAGAGGTTTGGTCACTACAGTGCGCTCTCAGTCCAACTTCTCTTAAACATGCCAAGACAGATCCGTGCCCTGTTCAGCGCTGAACTAGCAAGCAATTCCAGCTGCAGTGTTGAACCGATTCTCTATTGAGAGTCTCTGCATTATCCTGTCTTCTTGTGCATTTGTGTTACTTGGATGACCAGCCCTTTTTGGGGGACTTGAATGAATTTGTATCATTGTGAAACTGCAATAAACGAGAAATCACCGATTTGGAACAACAGACTTTTCTTGCAGTGGCTGAAAGTGTCATCCCTTTGGCCTTCATCTCGACAACCTACAACTGAACTGGCAAGCAATTCCAGCTGCAGTGTTGAACCGATTCCCCATTGAGAGTCTCTGCATTATCCTGTCTTCTCGTGCATTTGTCTTATGTGGACCACCAGCCTTTTTATGGAACTTAAGTGAATTAGTGTCATCGTAACCCTGCAATATTTAAGAAATCACAGATTTGGAATGACAAAATTCTCTTACAGTGGCTGGAAGTGTCATACCTTTGGCCTTCATCTCCACAACCTCCAACTGAATTGGCAAGCAATTCCAGCTGCAGTGTTGAACTGACTCCCCATTGAGAGTCTCTGCATTATGCTGTCTTCTCATGCATTTTTCTTAGTTAGATGACCTGCCTTTTTGGGGGACTTAAATGAATTAAGGCCCTGGTACACGTCACGTTTCGCGTCCAGATGCGTCTCACACGCCGTCATGTCCGCACAGCTTTCAAAGCATACTCATCCACGGATGAGCACGGATTGCAGAGTTTGATGCATGCGCAGTGCAATTGTTTGGACTTTTGTGCCTCTGCTGCCTTTTCTTGCGCAAGCGCTGTCCGCGCGGTCTCAGAAAATTGCCTGCACACGGACTGGGTGCGTGGCTGTCCACAAGCCCTCCTGATGACGAAAGTTACGCAATGCGGACTGTGCGCCCACGGAGTGCCGAAGTATACTTTGGCTTAATCCGGTCTCCTTGTGCATTTGTCTTACATGGACGACCACCCTTTTTGGGGGACTTGAATAAATTAGTGTCATTGTAAACCTGGAATATTTGATGAAACACAGATTTAGAATGACAAACATATCTTGCAATGGCTGAAAGTGTCATCCCTTTGGCCTTCATCTCGACAACCTTCAGCTGAACTGGCAAGCAATTCCAGCTGCAGTGTTGAACCGATTCCCCATTGAGAGTCTCTGCGTTATCCTGTCTTGTCGTGCATTTGTCTTCCGTGGATGACTAGGCTTTTTGGGGGGCTTGAATGAGTTAGTGTCATTGTAAACCTGCAATATTTGAGAAATCACAGATTTGGAATGAGAAACTTCTCTTGCAATGACCAAAAGGGTCATCCCTTTGGCCTTCATCTGGACAACCTCCTGTCGCAAGGTTTCAGTCACTTTAGAGCAGCCTGCCAACTTGCAAATTTCAGTGAAAATTGGAGGAATGCTGCCAGTTAAATAGTTAAATAGGTTTTTGTCAAATAATTAAGGAAATTAGCACCAGGTGCCAGATTAACACCACTAACTTGGAGGTATCTGTAAGTGTTCTCTAATTTTGATCAGAGTTCTCATCAGTTTTTTTTTTTTATACTGTGTTTCTGAATACAAACTAATTTATGAAATATACTATATTTAAAACTGCCCTTCTACTCCTGGACTAAGCAGTGACCTTGAAATTAAGGAAATTATAGGTTATTCTCTAAATTTGTTCTCCACTGTATATATACGCTGTTGTTCAAAAGTTTGGGGTCAGTACGTTTTTTTTTTCTTCAAGAAAATAGTACTTTTATTCAGCAAGTATGAGTTAAGTTAATTGAAAGTTAGTGAAACATTTTTATCACCTAAAGGGTGTTATACATTCATCTGCTTCTCTCCACAGTATGTTCACTCAGCAGTCGCCACCTCAGTTCGGCCAGCAGGCCAGTAACAACATGTACAATGGTAACGGCATGAACCTCAACGTATCCATGGCCACTAACTCAAGCAACATGGGCCAAATGGGCAACCAGATGAGCATGACCTCTATGAACTCTGGACCTGGAGGCGGCATGGCCAACATGGGCCCTGAACAGGTTAGACCCATACACAGTCATGTGACACCTTTTGTCTATGAAAAGTGTGAGCATTTATTGCCTGCTGGGGACTGGTGCTAGTTCCACTGTTCCCAAATAGATGGTTTAAAAGCTCAAGCTACTTTAAAAACCCATCTTTAGAGAAACTACTTTGCAAACTTTCGATTGCTAATGAAGCACATTTAAACTCCTCAATGATCCACCTAGGAGTTTAGTAAAAAGCGCATGCCGTAGATTTATTGGATGCATTTATTTACTCAAACCATTAGATGTAGAATGTCTAATGGTCAGACTTTAAGTGTCTGAGGTCACCAAATAGCATAGTCGACTATGCAACTAGCTCGTTAATAATTTACTCTAATTATCCTGGGTAATTTTGCAGATGAGAGGGATGATGCAGAACTAGGCATAATAGGACAGTGATGTGATTAGTCGCTGGCAATTAGTGCCCGTTTGAGGTGGATAAAGAGATCATGTATGCAGACATGACAGGCTTTGAGTGCTAAATATCAGACATGACGTCTATAAGTAAGCTAGGGTTTGACCAAACATACCCACACACATTCCTGCACTCCCTGAACTCCATCTAACGAAATATTAATCATGTTTTGTGGTTTAATCATTTAAATAAGTGCATTTGTGGTTTCTTTTTACTGTGTGTGTGCATATGTTAGAAATTTGTATATTTGTACACTACCAGTCAAAAGTTTTTGAACAGTAAGATTTTTTTCTCTTCTGCATTTGCCTGCATTTGTTTGATCCAAAATACAACAAAGGCAGTAACATTATGAAATATTTTTACCATTTAAAATAACTGCTTTCTATTTGAAAGTTTTAAAATGTAATTTATTTTTGTGATCAAAGCTAAATTTTCAGCATAATTGCTCCAGTCTTTAGTGTCACATGATCCTTCAGAAATCATTCTAATATGCTGATTTTCTGTTCAAGAAGCTATTATTATTATCAATATTTAAAGCAGTTAAAGAATTTTTTCATGATTCTTTGATGAATAGAAAGATCCAAAGAGGGGTATAAGTATAATTTTTATTTTTGATATTATTTTGATATCACTTCACAATGTTACTTTTACTAAATTTTTGCTCAAATAAGTGCAGGGTTGGTGAGCATAAAAAACCTCTTCCTAAAACATAAAAAAATCTTACTGACTCCAAACTAGAATATTTTTTTCCTTTAAAATAGTTCTTTAATATATTTTCCTAAGTGATGCACTCTCTCGCCAGTTACGTAGTAAAGATTTTTTATGCTTTACACAGTCCGCTGCAGCTTTTAAGCTTCATTAAATAGTATGAATATTTAACCAAGTTGCATCAGTTTGATCGTGTGCACTTCGTGTTTTTATAAGTCCATAGGCCGTTGAAATCTCAGTCCGCTGATTTATTCCCAAGATGTGTGTATAGTCACTAGTCTCTTAATAATTTAGCGTTTTGCCATTAGTGGAGGTTTAATGAATTATTACTCCCTGTTTCTTAGCTGTAATTATCTCTTCATGGCAACACAAAGTTTGGCATTACAACACATTTTAGTGAGGGGTACAAGAAACTGGGTTACAAGAGCTTTTAAAAACTACTTTACCTGTCGTGATTTATTACAGTACTACTTTGGCTCAGGATTCACCCAGTCAAAGCTGCCAGAATATACAAATGATGATTTATATATCCCACAAGCATATTCTTATATAATTTTGTTCTTTGTTTATATGCTCTACCAATCAAAAGTTTTTGAACAGTAAGATTTTTATAGTTTTTTTGAATAAGTCTTTTCTGCTCACAAAACCTGCTTTTATTTGATCCAAAGATCGTACAGCAAAAATAGTACAATTTTAAAGTATTTTTACTATGTAAAATAACACTTTTTTTTTATCCGAATATATTTTAAACTGTAAATTATTCCTGTCATTTCAAAGCTGAATTTTTAGCATCATTACTAAAGTCACATGATCCTTCAGAAATCATTCTAATATTCTGATTTGCTGCTCAAAAACATTTATTATCATATTTTTGAAAACAGCTGCGTAGAGTGTTTTCAGGTTTCTATAATGAATAGAAAGTTCAGAAGAACAGCATTTATTTGAAATATAAATCTTTTTAAACATTATAAATGTCTTTATCATCACTTTCGGTCAGTTTAAAGCATCCTTGCTAAATAAAAGCATTAATTTCCATAATTTCCTTCCCCCCAAAAAAAGAAATGATGCTAACTCCAAGCTTTTGAATAGAATAGTGTATAATGTTACAAAAGCTTTTTATTTCAGATAAATGCTGATCTTTGGATCTTTCTATTCATCAAAGTATCTTGAAAAAATTTACTCAACTCTTTTAAATATGGATAACAATAAAAAATGTTTCTTGAACAGCAAATCAGCATATTAGAATGATTTCTGAAGGATCATGTGACACTAAAGACTGGAGTAATGATGTTGAAATTTTAAAATATATTTAGATAGAAAACAGGTATTTTAAATAGTAAAAATATTTTGCTGTACTTCGAAGCAAATAAATGAAGACTTGGTGAGCAGAACAGAAAAAAAATCTTAAATATGTATTTTTGTTTCAAAAATAAAAACTTTGGTTTTCACATAACCGATATGCATTGAACACCACATGACAAATAAATTAAAACAAACACAAACCTGCAAGACTTCTATTCGTCTTTGGAATACAAATGAAGATATTTTTGATGAAACCTAAGAGCTTTCTGACCCTGAATATACAGCAACGCAGCTGAAACATTCAATGTCTAGAAAGGTGGTACTCAAACGTGAGTCATTGTTGGCAAATTTTCATTTTTTGGTGAACTATACCTTCTATAACCTAAGTATTGTTAGTTAACATACTTTGCTACAATGTGAACTCTATATATGATTTCTGTAAATAATAATGTTTCTTTGGTTTTGAGTCTAAGACCAGATTTCTTTTCTCTTTCCCACAGCAGAAGTATTGTTGACCCGGGGCAGACGACATCCTAATGCAGTAAACGGAGATGTTTGATGAAGATGTTTCATGAGTGATTTTCAGCTGCAGCGTGATCACGGAGAGTTTGGAGTGATGCTGTGCTAATTTAAGCTGCTATCGGGGCTGTACGGGTCTTTAGAGAGCCTGTCTACTGCCCCCTACTGGACATCTCTAGAGGATGCATCAGGGGTACTGGAGCTCAGAGGGGATGGACACTCTCCCTCACTCTCTTATTCTCATATATACACACACACAAACTGACACTTTGATCTTCTGGACCTAGAAACCCCCCTCCTTCAGTCGAGCACGGCCTTCTGTCTCATACTTAACACTGCAAGCCCTTTCCGTCAGTCTGCTCCGTTGCATTCACCGTAGTGTGACTTAGGTCTCCCCTGAAAAGACTTCATGACAGTGGCATCGGAATCCTTGTCTCCCATGAATGTATTCCTCCCTCCCTCCCTCTCTTTTTCCCATCTTTCTTCCTCTGGACTTCAGGCTGAAAACGTTGTTTTGCCCAACCATCTTTCTCTCTGACTTTTTTCCAATCTGACGTTCCAAAACAGGCAAGAAGACTGCATTTGAAATCCACGCTCAAAATTCAGCCATTTTGCCTTTTTGTTTTCTTTTTGTTTGTTTCAGAGTGCAAATAAAGATAGAATGATGTTGGCATCTACATATAGATTATGAGACTTCAGATGATGGTTTGTAAAATTAGACTTAATTTAGTCAAGAGGTTTATTGTGTATTAAATTAAGTTTTATTCTAATGTATAGTTTCTTTTTTAAATAACATTGTAGATTTCTTTAAACCATCGTTAGCAAGAGAAAAATCACTCAGAGTGCATATGCCTCAGAATAAGAAAAACGTTCAACATACCTATGGATTTGTTTTCCTCGGTCCAGTAGTTTCAGAGCGAACGTGATTTTTTTGTTTCGTCGTGGTTAGTCAAATGAAAAGCTGGTAGATTGTAAATACCAATAATGGGGGGGAAATCTCTTTCGTATTATATTTATTTTTTGATTTCGTTTTCCAATATATTTCCCCTTCCTCCCCTCAAAGTCCGGTCTTAACTGTTTTTGGAACGAGGGCGGAGTTTCCCGCGTGTTCGTTTGGCGGGAAGATGAGGACGTGCTGATTCCTACGGTACTAAGGACGGGGAGCTGGGGTGAGGTGGTCCCTCTTTCCTGGGTGGGGGTCTGGGAGGGTGCTGTGTGTACAGTGTACAGATACTCGCTTGCTTCTAAGCCTTTAGCCGGGAGCCCCACCGGAGGAACCCAACACAGCCATAAACTCAACACTGAAGCGTGCTTTCTTTGTTGTGTGGAGTGACGTGCTTCATGCCAGATGCTATAGGTACAAGCAGAATCCGGTGTGTGTAAGAAAAGACAACAAGCAATAAATATTACTTGAGATTTTATTTTGTTTTGTTTTGTAATTTTTGTACAGGACCTTTTCAGGAGACACCTTTTTGCTCCCCGGTTCAAACTCAGTATTAAAGATTTTTTTATTGTGGTTTCTATTTTGAGAAAAACAAAAACGAGATGTCCAAATCTACTTGTTCCTCAGTGGAAAGCAGGTTTTAGTTCTGGTGTAGCCAAAAAAGATAAATAAACGAATACATAAAAAGCAGCATTTATGTTTTGCGTGGCTATTCCTACATTCACACTTAATGTTCGCCGTCTTGAAAATCTCCGGATCAACGGTTCACATTTGGATCACTACAGAACTCCTAACGCTGTAATGTACGCAATACACTTCGTGTTTTCTATCCTATTTGAGGACGAAGCCAAATTTCCTCGCCTTTGAATTGATCGGTAGACTTACACATGCCACTTTCGTTTTGTTTTCGTCTCATGTCTGCACATCGGGGTTAGATTGTCCGCCTTTAGCTTCGCTGAAAATATCGCCATGTCATCTGTGTTTAAGCTGGTGTGTTAAAAAAACAAAAAAAAGTAGGCTACTACATGTTTTTCTTAAGTATATACTGTGTGTACCAGCAGCAACTGAGGTTTGCGACGACCAGCTCTGTCATTATTCGCTGAAGGTGTCGTGGTTGTGTACGAATATACCTGGTGTTTTGGTATAGCTTTAGCTTTTCCTTTTGAACACTGTAAATACAAATTTGATTTCACATTATTTGGGTGAAACGTCACTCGATCTGCCCACCATACAAAACTTTCTGTATCCTTTGAGAAACGCCTGCATTCTGCGTATGTGGGGTGAAGACTTGGTTTAATAATCGATTTCAGTGCTAGCATTTGTCGACTAAATCGAGGATTCATTTATTCCGATCACGATTTTGATGAATGTTGGATGCCTTGAACAAGGACTGACATCCAGATGCATCTACTATCTATCATATTGGAGAATAGCCAGTTTTGAGGTCGCACATGTACCACTACTACCCTCTGCAAAGCCCAAAGATTGTCAAGATTTTGAAATCAATATAAGCCATGATGTGAAGGTGGTGCAGAGTTTTCTAGTCTTTTTATCAGCGCTAGTGCAAAAAGAGCCATTTGTCCTAAAAATAAAGAAATAAATCAATGGAATTGTAACGGCTATTGAATTTCCTAAAATTGTCTTTACCTTACCTTTTGGGTTTTTTTTCTGAGACTTTAAATGTCTTTTTGTATAGTCTGCCAATTTCTTAGAGCTAAATGCAACAACCTTGAAATGCTAAAACTTAGCATATTGCCTTAGATCTGTTTTACTGTCTTGTATATTACAAAAGTTGTCTGTATTATATTTGTATAGTGAATCATTGACAGGATCGACCCAGTTCATTACTGCTCATCTATTGCTGGATACCTACATACCTGTCTCTCTCTCTTTCTCTCTCTACACACCTGCACTCTCTTTCTCTCTCCTCAGTCTGAATATTGCTCATTTTCCATGTTTTGTTTGTGATCAGTTGTGGGGTTTATTATTTGTACAGTCTTGATTTTACCCTCTCAGTTATGTGTGAGAATGAAGATGATGCAATGGGAAATCGAAGCAATATGTAATTTATAAGGACTTTTTGGAGAAAGCTTACAGTGTTGCGCTCCTGAGATGTATTTTTTTCCAGTTGTGGTCACATAAACATCTCTGTTCATCCGCATCGATGTGTGTAATCTTAGTGTGAGCCTTTTATGCAAAGTTAGATATACCGAGAGAAATTTAAATACAGTTATGCAAGTTGTCAACTAATATGGCTTTGCTGATGCTATTTGATGTTGAATCAAATTGAATTGTAAATAAAGAATTCTGTTATTGCAACATTTATAATCATCGCACGACTCATGCTTTCCGTTTCCAGACAAAATGTTGTTTGACTGTGTGATGCATAGATCTTTATATATAAAGTTTTGGATATTTAAAAAGGTGGGGAAACTTGTTGTGGATGGTTAGTAAAGGCTGAGTTAATAATGCTTGCAAATACGGGTTTATTCCAATGTAAAATTGGGATTATAAACCTTAACGGCAAATAATTAAATCTTATTTAATAAGCGAATTTAGAAAATATTTATTCACACTTCTTCCAGTATTGATTATAGAGATATTTTATTGAAATTTTCTGTGTATATTTATATATAAGACACATGATGAAAAGAATTAAAAATGCATAATTTCGTTGTTCCTTGCGATAAATCACTATTTGTGGCCTGATAAGTTGTTTGGTTTAATAATAATCGTTATCATTAGTCAAACATTCGTTAACATGAACTAAGAATAAACAGTACTTCTACAGCATTCATTAATCTTAGTTCATGTTAATTTTAGCATTTACTAATGCGTTATTAAAAATTAATAGTTGTGTTTAATGCACTGTGAACTAACATAAAACATGAACAATGACTATTTTTATTAACTAACGTTACCAAAATGAATTAATAATGTAATGTATTGTTCATTGTTTGTTCATGTTATTTAATACATTAATACTAACAAATGACACCTTGTTGTGAAGTGTTACCAATAATAATATATTTTATTTATTTTTGTATAAACAAAAAATATGCGAAATGTTGCCGTAAACCCACCAAACATTTATATAATTTGTAATTAACTTATAAATAAAACGTATTATTATTATTATTTATATTATATAAGTATATTAGTGGTAGTATTGCTGCTAATAAAAATAATAATAATAATGACATTTACAAATAGGCCTATGTTTTGTTGTTGTTTGTTGTGGTAATCTATATTAAGTTTACTTAATATTAAGTTTTAGATTAAGTATATTTTATTATATTTTGCTAAACCAAAAACTAAAAACAAAAATACGATGTAAATGTGACTCACAGCAGAACTAATGAATTCATACCAATAATAGTTACTGCTTAATACTTAAAACAGTTGTTTTTAGCTCAAATTATATAACTGTGTTAAAGTTTTGAATCCTGGGCCCCAGACCTTCTTTACATTTTTATTCAAATAAAGCACAGTTAAATGATACTGTAAAACTTCGTTTTCACGGTATGAAATCATCATCAGCAAATGCTTCGTCTCTTTTGATACTCCATATATATGCACACAGTTAATTCCCATTATTAAACTAATGCTACCGATGACTTTCGATTTCACAAAGAGCCTCTAAACTGAACTCGTGCCGTTCACACCGTCGCCCGGTTAGGAGCGGTTAACAGTGCGCCTGCAGTAGTTAACACATTAGAGACTCTGCTGCATATGAAAGAAAGCTGTGAGAAGAGGCTCAGCGCTGCTACGACGTGTTAAAGTGCAATTCCCAGAGGATGAACCCAGGACTGACCAATGACAGCACAGATCCGGGAAAGGCATCCCCTCTCTAGAAGCTTTCCTACACACGACCATATGTCTTCAGAGTCAGACCTGTCTCAAGCTTCACACACAGAAGATCTCATCCCATCGCTCCTGAGCCAAGTCAAAGGTTCCCCAAACACAAGAGGAGGATCTAAGGACTTGCACAAGTCGCTATATGGTAAACAATTTCACTGTTCAACAGTATTTTTCTAGTTTTGATGACAGCAGTAACTTATTCGTGTTTTATATTGCATTACCATTATGGATTTAAACCCACGCTTTATGTGGGATAACCAGCTGAGGTCAGGAGTCTATGGAGCATGACACCTTTAATGCTTTTTAAAAGAGTTGGAAAGGCTTCATTAATGGTGACCTTTCTTGCTGACCCTCTGTTCTTAAATTGTAGTGTCACGACCCTCATTAGTCTCTGTTAGTGGCGCTTTTGCGCATAGTTTATTTTAGAAAACGGAAAATTGGAAAAAGTAGGGGAATGCTGGAAACTTTTGATTTTGAAATCTCTGCAGTCATCCTACACTCTTAAAATAAAGGTTCTTTATTGGCATCGATGGTTCCATGAAGAACCTCAGACATCCAAGGAACCTTTCAAATGCAGAAAAGCTTCTTTATAGTCGAAAAACGTTCGATTTTGAAATGTTCTTCAAAATTGTTCTTTTAAGAACAGTTCACTGAAAGGTTCTTTGGGGAACCAAAAATGGTTCTTCTATGGAATTACTACAAAACATACCATTATTTTTAAGAGTGTAAGGAGTTATTTTAGTTTTTAGGTTAATTTACAAAGCATTCACAACTTTTCTTTACACTGACTTCCTGCGTGCGAAATTTGTGGGTTCAGAAAGTCATATTTTTGGTTTGATTGTACTGCAACATTTTCTTGCCCAGTAGAGATACACTCCTAAAAATAAGGATTGCAGTAACCAGATCAAAATGGTTCTTGATCTTCGCTGCAAAAGAATTAAAGAACCTTTATTTTTAAGAGTGAACGTATGTCTCACGCTTCTTCTATACTTTATTTTTGAACTGAGACAAACAGGTCAATATACACTTAAAGAAACAATATAAAATTAGTTTAATTTTTGTCAAAACTGCAAAGTTGTGCCAAACTGCAAGTTTAAAAGCTACAAATGGAGAGTCTAAATCTGAAAACATTTCTACAAAAAAGTTGGATGGTAACCAAAGGTGTTTTTATAATAATGAAAATGTTTTACAGTCTACAAAACCGAATAGAAACTCCAAGTGAAGTTCTCCTCGGATCCCCCCTCATCAGCTGTGGAGATGTCGGTGTCTCTCTCCAGTCACCCCGCAGTGAGGGACAGGAGTCTGGGTGTCTACCCGTCTCTGCCCGGCACGCACTACACAGACGTCCTCAAGGGCGCGCACAGCATCTTCCATCCGCTCAAGTCTCTGGGCCGCATGGTGACCGACGCACAAACAATCTTGCCGTTTAACTTCGCCGGGACTCCGTCTTTTTTCGGCCACAACAGCCACCAGACCGCGGTGTTCCACGAACAGATCCTCAACGTGTCCAGCATGCCATATTTCCAGCACATGCAGCCGTCACAAAGCATGTACACCAGACATGACGAGCAGAGCACCGGCTCTCCGTCCGAGTTCAGCAGCCCGTCTAGTGGAAAGTCTTCCTCGGCTTCGTCCACTCCGGTTAAGGACAGTTTCAGCTGCCTGCAGGCCGCAGATCCATCGCCAGAACATACGCGCACCTACAGTTTCACAGAGGAAGACCTCTTCACAGTCCTGTACGGATATTCCAAAAAACAAGGGCAAAATGTTGGACATGCCATCTCTGGATTATCATTTCCTCCCGGTGCAGGTATATAATAATCTTTTGAATTAATATAGCACTTTTTGTTCTGACGATATATATTAAACAAAACCACAGACAAATACTTTAAAAATATTAAAGTAAAATGTTGTAGTATTCCAAGTACAGTTACCATATTTTCATGGAAAAGCCACATTCTTAGTTTTTCATGTTTAATTTCCAAAATTGGGTTTGTAACTCATGTTTCTGGAATTATTTAGCTGATCGCCATCTTCTTCCTGTTGATACCGAAGGATTTGAACTTCCAGACGGTAAGTTAACTTTCTTTCTTTTTCTTTCTTTCTTTCATGAGAATTTTAGTCTGAAGTTTACAGCTGGCAATTTCATGGAGTGTGTCTTGAATTTTTCAGGTTTATTGATTCTTCAAACTAATTGTGGAAGCCTTTCCCATTATGGAGTATTTGCTGATAAAAGCACAATTCCAAAAGGCACCAGGTTTGGGCCGTTTCAGGGCAAGCTAGTGAACACAAGTGAGATCAAAACCTATGATGACAACACTCTCATGTGGGAGGTAAATAGCAAATTTTAAATATATATATATATATATACTTTAAATGCAGATTTTGTATAAAACGTCTGCCTGGAACACATGATAATTCGGTGCCTTAAACCTTGTTTTCCAATATAAAATAGCTATATTAAATTTCAAACATTTTTATCTCTATTCCAAGATCTTTGAGAACGGCCGCTTGAGTCATTTTGTGGATGGAAGAGGCGCTCCAGGGAATTGGATGTCCTTGGTAAAGTGCGCTCGCTTTCCCGAAGAGCAGAACCTGATTGCGGTTCAGTGTGAAGGCCAGATATACTACGAGGCCTGCAAAGAGATCCGAGCCGGTCAAGAACTCTTGGTCTGGTATGGAGACTGCTATGTGCAGTTTCTAGGCATTCCTCTCACCCTCAAGGAGTTTATTGATGACACTGAACCGCTTCCAGCTGAAGGTATGCGAATAATGCAAATGCATCACATATATTTATTTTTTTTTATAGCTCAACATTTGTGTTATTCGAGATTATAACGTGTCAGTATTTCTTTGTTCCAGATTCTGGAGAGGGTTTCAAGTGTGATCGCTGTGGTAAAGTGTTTGCTTACAAGTACTACAGAGACAAGCACCTGAAATATACGAGGTGCGTGGATCAGGGCGACAGAAAGTTCCCCTGCCATCTCTGCAACAGGTCTTTCGAGAAGAGGGACCGGCTTCGAATCCACATTCTCCATGTGCATGAAAAACACAGACCACATAAGGTAAATATATCTTTAGTTTGATTCATTGAAGACTTTAACGAATGAATAGCTATGGTGCTGAAAGAACAGCTCCCTTATAGAAAAGCGGCACAAAACTGATGCCTAAAAGAGAAAATATTAAAACATTGCAATTTTACTAATACTCAGTGGTTTGATTAAGAAGTTTGTGTTTATATGCATGCACAAGGGTCTTTTAGCGGGATGGATGCCTTTTCCATTTTGGAACGGCGCTTTAAAAAATTACCTAGGATTTTTATTTAGCCTAAGATTATACGCATTAAGATTTTACTATTTATTTATAGAATTATAGCATGATTTTAATAAAAAGGCGGTTCGAAATGTCAGGAACTGACACATTAGATGGGAATACAGTTTTTGTAAAATGTGAATAATAAATTATGTCCATTTAAATCTAAATTATTTTAGCTTTTATTTCCTTTTTCAATCGAAATATGTGACCCTGGACCAAAAAAACAGTCTTAAGTAGCACGGGTATATTTGTAGCAATAGTTAAAATACATTGTATGGGTCAAAATGATTGATTTTTCATGTATGCCATTTCATGTATGTATATATTAAGTAAAGATTATGTTCCGTGAAGATATTTAGTAAATTTCCTACCCTAAATATATCAAAACTTAATTTTTGATTAGTAATATGCATTGCTAAGAACATAATTTGGACAACTTTAAAGGCGATTTCCTTTCTTTTTTTTTTTTTTTTGCACCTTCAGATTCCATATTTTCAAATAGTTGTATCTCGGCCAAATATTGTGCAATCATAAACCATACATCAATGGAGTGCTTATTTCAGACGGTTTCAGATGATGTATAAATCTAAATTTTAAAAAAATTACCCTTATGATTGGTTTTGTGGTCACATCTATTTTTTAATTGCTATAACAGCCCAGATAAACTGAAAAATAGTTCCTTGGTCTTATTTAGTTTCTTAGTCACTTTTTACACATATGCTAATGAGGGACACAAAAAGCGGCATATTTGAGGATTTATTTGTAAAACTTTTACTATGTCAGTAGCTACAGCGTCTTGAGTCTTAAGTGTAATTTGTGTTTCTCTTTTCCCTCTTAGTGCTCCGTGTGCGGCAAAAGTTTCTCGCAATCCTCCAGTCTGAACAAACACATGCGCGTCCACTCAGGAGAGCGGCCTTACAAATGTGTCTACTGTAACAAGGTGAGTAATGGTTATACAGATGCATCCCAATAAAGTACTGCTTTAAGGATTTGACTAATTTCACGGTGCATCTGAGCGCTTATTAGCACTGGACGCACTCTTAGAAGACACTTACATGCTAATTAATGCCAGATGCACCTCTAGTGCATTGTGCATGAGGATTATGCTTTAATTTATGACACTCGAAGAGACAAAAGTTTGTCTGTGGCTTTGTTGCATCTCGTCTCCTTCTATTCTTAAAGGGTGACTTACGCGTGGGTTAAGAGCATTTCAATGGTCATGTCACCCTTTCTGTACTGTTTGTGGACTGGCAGAGACAGTTTTATTCCTAGTAGCCTATAGACCCATTGTATGTGGTTTAACATTGTAGGGCCAGCGGAATAAACACTAAATAATGGCTATAAAAATTAAGATTTATATGATGTTAGGTTAGGTTGTGGTGAGATTTTTTTAAATATTAGCTTATTATTGTTGTTGTTTTATAGCTTGGCTAATAGTTTTAATAATAGGCTACTAAAAATAGAGTATGTAAGTCAACAGGATATCCATGTTTAAATAATAAAGTTGTGCGTAGTGTGTGTATATCATCATTAAATATGAACATGTATTTTTAAATGTCACAGGCGTTCACGGCCTCCAGCATCCTCCGCACTCACATCCGCCAGCACTCCGGCGAGCGGCCGTTCAAGTGTAAACACTGCGGGAAAGCGTTCGCCTCTCACGCGGCCCACGACAGCCATGTCCGACGGACACACTCCAAAGACAAGCCCTTCTCCTGCGACGTGTGTGGAACCACTTTCCAAGAAGCACAAGAGTTGAAATATCACATGAAGACGCACAAAAGTACGGGATTTAATTTAGCCTAAGTAGTACTTTTAAAATTTGAAAAGGACTGAAAGTTTCATAAATTTAATTTGTCGGATTCGTATGAGCCATTTATTAACACAACAGGCTTTATATTTAGGCTTATCTAATAAAACCTAACTCTCTCCCCTCAGAACGACCAATTTTGGACAGCACTGTTGTTGTTCTTCCTGGAGATGAAAACTCGCTCTTCCCCACCAAAGATTCTTTACATGCACAGAAACAGCTGGGAGACAATTTCTCTTTTCCCGGGATGACCGGCATCACCTCCGAATACAGACCCTGGAACTAAGCCTTCAAAACTGCGTCTAAATCACTGTTTTTCCGTTTCAAAGATGACTTGCGTCAATGTTGTTTGGTATTGTGCATTTTATTTAATAGTTACCTGTCCCCTAAGAAAATATTTTCGCTTTAATTTTATTGTAAAATGTTGTCGCTATTTATTAAAATGTATTTGGCTAGAGAAATGTGTTTTTGTACTTTTTAAAGTTAGCTCAAAGCAAATATGTGGTCGTGTAATAGTGAGATGCACAACCAAAGCCGGTTAATACCAAAGACGAAATGTATTATTATTATTATTTTTATTATTATTATTAATTGTCTTGTCATCTATCGTTATTTTCTATTTGTACAGTCTTTATCATGAGCTGTAACTGCTGTTCAGATATGTCAGTGTGTGTCGGATCGTCTGCTAACTGAAAATTAAAATTAATATGAGAAATATATGTTATTATTTCAGTGTTTTGGTTTTCCTTGAAACTCTCTGAAAACTGAAAAAGGGATTTATGAGGGTTTGTGCTGATTTATGTTTTTTTGTTACTGATTTTATGTTTGTTTTTTTGTTTTTTTTCATAGGCTAGCCTCTATTTTTAATTTAAATCTAACGAAATATTCGGGTGTCCGAAAATATTCATTTTTAACATTTATTAAACTTTAATTTCAATACTATTTTTATATTATCACGAATTAAGACTTTAAAACGAAATACAACAGATTTCCACATTTTTAAAAGACGTCAGACACAGTAAATGATTCACAATTCTGTTTCAGACAGTCTCGTTTTCTCTTTTACACAGAAATACTGACAAAAAAACCCATGGAAATCGTTCACGTCTGATAAGGATGAAATGAATGGAGAAACACTAAACGTGACTTTATGAAAACCACAAACTCTAGATGTGACATCATGGAAACTACTAACTCTGATGCTAAATCTATCCACCACCTTATTTTTCAACGCGAAAGTAAGCCATTCATTGTGAATGTGCAAGACTTCCGGTTCATTAGTCGCTGTAGGGAAATAGCCAGAGGAATAACAGTGCAGTAAACGGCAAACCTGTTTGGACTAGATAGGACTAATTAAAATAATACCTTAAAATAATATGGTAAGACACATCAGTTTGCAATATCCAGCAGCAAAGCTAGCTGTTTTGTACAGCAAAAAATAGCTGGAGTCGGATGAGTCCGGAATCCTCGCATATAAAATTTACAAATGGCTGCGCTACTATTACAGACAAATAAGGTGGACAAGATAGATAGATAGATAGATAGATAGATAGATAGACAGATAGATAGATAGATAGATAGACAGATAGAGATTCACCTTCCCATGTAGACTAAGAGTTTACAGTGTTTTACTAAATGATGGTCGGCGACAGAAGAGGAGGAGTGTGAACATCCCCCAACAGCAAATTAATGACAATGGACTACTGCAATGAGGTGGTCCAGTGTGGAGAGAATGGAAACAAAGGCGGTCTCACTGACATCTGCTGCCCCCTGATTGTGTCTTCATGGTACCAACTGTCTATGATGGAGAAGGAAAGAGAGAAAAAGGCTTTCTGACAGATTACTCCTTCCACATTCTCCAGGAGTATCCACCTTCTCAAAACACACAACAACAACAAGGGGTCAAAGGGCACAGCTAAACGTTACAATCATTTGTCATGCAGTTTGTTGTGATTATTATCTTTAAGTTGAATCCGTTCTACTAAGCACTGAAACTTTTTTGTAAGTGTGGATGAGTTTGTTCAGTTCAGTTCAGGTTATACATCAGTCATTTACCGTAAAATATTTCTGAAATAACATCAGCGATCAAGCAGACGTGGCTTAGAAATCATTTAAGGATGCTGAGCTCATATCCATAGTCTTTGTTGTGAAGGATTCCCCAGCTAGGCTTCTCATTTGACTGGATTACCTGCAGAGCCTCAATAGTCCCCTGCCATCAGATTCACCCGGTGCTGGCACAGGGAGCTGCCATGGATTCCTATTATTAATTTCACCCTCGCTGGTTACATACAAAACTGGCCGGGTCATAGGTCAAGCTTCAGAAGACAATTCAATTACCCTCTCATACTTCAGCTGAGAGAGATGCAGCCTTTTCCATTCTGTCTGCAGCTTTTGAAGTTCCCTGGGGCTTCTGGTAGTACATATGTACATCAGAGCTCATGGTGAGTTAACAGAGCTTGGAGGTATAATAAAAACACAAGCCCTCAGGGTCAGTGATAAAAAGCATCCAAGATGATGGCATTTTTGTCTATCCAGAGCCTTGGGAAAAAGAAGTGTGCTTAATTGCATTGAATGTGTACTTGTAGTATACTTACAATCTTATATTTAAAGAATATACACTTTCATGACTTTTTTAACACACGTAAGTATAGTTTTGAAAAATGCACTTTCTCTAATTTAATTTTTTTTTTCTTAATCATTTGGTTTCAATAATGCTTAAATGAAGCCAGTGTTATTTCAGTATAATTGAAATACTACAATAGTTTTATCAATATTTTGGGTTAGTTTTTACGTTTGTATTTTAATTTTTAGTTAAAGTTTTATTTATATTATTGATTTTTTCATTTTGATTAGTTATTGTTTTTCAACATATCTATGTAGTATTACAAATCTTTTAAAAATTATTTTAGTGCATCATTAAATTGGTAACACTTTACAATAAGGTTTATTAGTTAACTTTAGTTAACTACATTAGTTAACATGAACTAAGAATAAACAATATTTCTACAGCATTTATTAATCTTAGTTAATGTTAATTTCAGCATTTACAAATGCATTATTAAAATCACAAGTTGTGTATGTTAACATTAGGTAATTACTAACATGAACCAAGAATAAACAATTGTATTTTTATTAACTAACATTAACAAAGATAGTGTAAAAGTATTGCTCATTGTTTGTTCATGTTAGTTACTACATTAACTAATGTTAAAAAATGACATGTACAGTGTTACGATTAAATAAATGAAATTGAGAAATGTTGGTTTGGCGACTAGTTGAAATAAAATAAGTTTACGTTTTTTTTAACTTAAGTTATAATTTAACTTAGTATTACATTTAAGTTAATATATGTAAAATTGTAAGTTACAACTTTATCTTAATGAATGTGTAATTACAAATGAGTTTAAAGTCAGTTTTGTATTTTATCTACCTTATTTTTTTCGTGAAAGTGGGTGTGGCCATTTGTACATTTTAATGGGTGTGGCTTCCGGTATCATAGCATCCAGTGATGTTTAGCTGTACAAAACAGCTAATTTTGCCACTTTATATTGCAAACTGGTGAGTCTTACCATATTATTTTAACATATTACCTTAATTATGAACACAGTGGTTTGTAATGCAAACAGTTTTACCGTTTACTGCACCTTGTTATTCTTCTCATTACTTCCTGCGGCTAATAAACCGGAAGTTTCGTCCACAGGCTTACTTCCACGTCGAAGAATAAGGTGCATAATGCGTGTCCATTCAGCAGCACACTTTAAACATAATTATAAAAACACTAATGCATTTGACATAAACTTATAACTTAAACTATAATACATTTACATACATCTTTTAAAAGTATTCTAAAGTATAGTTCTTTACACCAGGGGAATGCTGAATGACAGTGCAATGTGGTTCATAATGCAAAGCCTATAATGAGCTGGTAAAAATGTCCGTCTTGATGCACTCGGTAAAAGCTCTGTGGCGTTAAAAGCGTGACTCGACAATCATGCTTTGTGGGAAACTGATTTAGAGGCTGCGCTCGCTCGCTGTTTCTCCTTTCACTCCCCTGCATTTTATACGCTCATTTATAAGCATTGATTTCACACTTAACCTTTGGTGCTTTAAAATGCCTCCCCGTCCACTGCGGACATCCATAATTCAGTTTGATTTCTTTATTAATATGAGATTAATGATAACCCCCCAGTGGCATTTGGATGCTTGTGTATGATACGGCTACACCGAGGTCAACCTCTCATAATGGCTGCGCAGTAATTCATTTTAAATGATGGCTGTAGTTGCTGGAATCACAGGCGGTAGGTTTAATATAAATAAAAAGGCTGTTTAGCATGTGTCTGTATTGGGTTGGGAGGAAAAGGGGCTCATGATGTCCTCATGTTTGGCCCACACTGTCTCTCTTTAAGTGGTTACCTGTCAGTTCCTATTTCAGCTCTTCGTCTAGTAGCCACCAACAGTTGAGCTAAACCACAATCTGATCAATTAGCCCTATTGATCCTCTAATAGCAGTCAGCACACATCACTAGACTTGTCTAAAACTAGCCCAGGGCTCTTTGCTGAGTGAAACCATAAACTCTGCTTTAACCTCCGTCCGGGTCATTTTGACCCGAAACTACTTTATTTATATTTATAGGAAGAATAAACACTCAGACTTGCTACTGTTTTAAGGAATTGGTAAAGTGTGAATAACTGATCCCTGGTCAGGTGCTTGAGTCTCCTGAGCAGCTTGGAAGCAGAAGGTACAGGCTGGGCTGGTGTTGTCATTGTGCTGGTAGGTTCCTCTGGGACAGTAGGTAATCCTCTGCAAAGGCCGGCTAAAGGCTCGGCATGCTGCTTACTGGATGAATGACAGATCAAACACAGTAAAGCCGCTCCATACTGGTAGAGAGAGAAATGAGAAGAAGGGAGAGAGTAAGAAAGAGACTGGGGAAGAAATATACAGAGGGGGAAAGAGGAAAGAGAGACTGTCCAGATGACAGTAGCAATGAGGCAGATGGCCCTGGTTGCTTGGATGAAGCTCCAGTGAGGCTTCACTGACGGTCAGTCCCATGGGACAACACACACACACACACACACACACAATACTGTCTACTATAGATATCTAAGGTAATACTGAGTCTCAAATTGACAGCTATATCTTGACAAACTGGTAAGAGTGTGCATGTATACACTGTTTTTGAACAAATTTTTTAAAGACATTTCTTCTACTCACCAAGCCTGCATTTATTTGATCCAAAGTGCAGAAAAAGTAACATTTTGAAATATTTGTACTATTTAAAATAATGTAATTTATTCCTGTGATTTCAAAGCTGAATTTTTAGCATCATTACAGTCACATGATCCTTCAGAAATAGTATATAATGTTACAAAAGCTTTTTTATTTCAGATGAATGCTGATCTTTCTATTCAAGAATCCTGAAAAAAAAATGTACTCAACTGTTTTAAATATTGATTTTAATAATAAAAATGTTAAATGTTTCTTGAACAGCAAATCAACATATTAGAATGATGTGACACTGAAGACTGGAGTAATGATGGTAAAAATACAGCTTTAAAATCACAGGAATAAATAAAATTGTAAAATATATTCAAAAAGAAATAAGTTATTTTAAATAGTAAAAATATTTCAAAATTGTACTGTTTTCACTGTAATTTGGATCAATTAAATGCATGCTTGGTGAACAGCAGAGACTTCTTTAAAAAACATTACAAATTTTACTGTTCAAAAACTTTTGACTGGTAGTGTATTTTTTTTTTAATAATAAAAAAAAGATTATTTGGAGTAGGTTTTAGAAGGAAATCTCATTTCAGTCTTTTTACTTCAAAATCTTAAAAATTAATTTTCTGTTACTTGCCAATGGTTCTATGAAACATCTTTTGAGTTTATTCTAAATATATATTCATGGGTTTAAAATCAGAAAATTAGAATCTGAAATCAAAAATTAGGTGTTAAAACTTAGGTGATTGCATTAGAAATAATATATTAGGAGGGTAAAATAAATGGTCACTAATTTCTAATACAATTTCTAATAATCATTTTGTCTTCACAAGTTCATTTTAAATAGATTGAAAATAAAATACATAATTATATATATAAAAATACACATATTTCATGTCATTTCAATTAACATAAAAAACTGAATGCATAATTAGGTAAAGATTTAAATATAATTAACAAAATTATGTTTAGAATAGTTAGATGAAATATATTTTTAGAATTCTATGCAGTAAACACAATGAAGTTATTCCAACTTTGAAACTTTACAGTGTTGTTATAGTAAATATGAATAATAAAATATTGTATAACTATTGTATATCACAATTATATAACAGTTAGTTTCAATCCACTAATTTGATTACTCATATTTTGATGCTTCATTTATTTGACAAAAATAATTATAAGTGCCTAAATTTTGCATTATAATAGACGTGTTATTGTTACTTTGGTACTTTACAGTAAGGTGTCATTTAACATTAGTTAATGTTTTAACTAACAATGAACAATGAACAATATATTTATTACACTATTTATTAATCTTTGTTAAAGTTAGATAAAAATACAGTCGTTCATTGTTTGTTCATGTTAGTTCACAATGCATTAACTAATGTGAACAAACAAAACTTGTGATTTTAATAATGCGTTAGTTATACAAAAATGCTTCAGAAGTATGGTTAATTCTTAGTTCATGTTAACTAATGAACCTTATTGTAAAGTGTTATCGTTACTTTTATAGTTCAGAATTTATTGTGATGAAATTACTATATGAAATTATGACATGTAATCATGAATAATTTATGAAGTCCTCAAATAAATGTAGTATGTTTAGACCAGCAGGCCTGAATCAGACATTGTCATTCACATTTGCGAGTGTTGAGCTTTCTCTCACCATGCATCATGTTAAACAATGGCCCGAGAGGAGTGTGTGTATGCATATGTGTGGATGTGTGTGTGTGTGTGTTTGATGTGCTTTTGTCTCTTTTTCGCAGTTATTCCTCCTGACTTTAACAGAGCAGCAGGAGGGGAGCAAGAAAAAGAGCCAGCGAATGGCTGAATGATTGAAAGAGAGTACGAAAGAGAAAGAGAGAGTGAAATAGTTAGGGACAGAGACACATTTGAGGTGCTCCTGGCGTGCTGGCGCTTTGTAATGGGAGATGACCTTTCAGGGTTTACGTGAACCTTACTAATGATAGGTATTTTATTTAATTTAAATTTTTTTTATTTTATTTTATATTTTATTTATGCTTGCCTTTTACAATAGTAATTTTATGTATTTTTTTAGTTAATTAAACTATAACAAGTTTTTTAAGTTAATTAAATTATAGCAAATCATTATATTGCTGATATTTAAAGAAGTAAAAAGGCATAAAAAGTCAGTTCCATCCTTCTGCTGTGTTTTGGGCTGGGTAAACTGTTTGCACAAAGGATCTGTGTATGCATGTCCTACATCCTTGCGCTCTCTGTTAGTCCTACATCTCAATGTTTACTGTCATCCTTCCTAATCTCCTTTGTCTCAGTATAACACTAACACTCCTCAGGATACAGTGTGTGCACATGTATATGTATGTGTGTGTGTGTACCATATTTTGTGGACAAATTTGTACCCAAAAAATCTCTAATAACCTCTCTTTGGGAGGCAAAGGTTTTTTTGAAAGCAGTTTTTTGAAAGCTGAATAAATAAGCTTTCCACTGATGTAGGACAATATTTGTCTGAGAAACAGCTATCTGCATTCTGAGGGTGCAAAATAATCAAAATATTGTGAAAATCGCCTTTAAAGTTATCCAGATGAAGTTCTTAGCAATGCATATTACTATTTAAAAATTAAGTTTTAATATATTTATGGTAGGAAATTTACAAAATATGTTAATGGAACATGATCTTTACCTTACTAATGATTTTTGGCATAAAAGAAAAAATGATCATTTTGACCCATACAATGTATTGTTGGCTATTTCTACAAATACAACTACTTATGACAGGTTTTGTGGTCTAGGGTCACATATATGATAGTAAATAGTAAATATTTGTTACTTTTTTGTTTTATTTGACATCATTTCATGACAGATTTCTTGTCACATGCCAGCAAAAATGACTTCCTTCAGGAGACACATTTTTTACAATATAATATCAATATTTTTAAATAAAATGATTATAAAATAGTAATTAATTTAGGGCTGTCGAACAAAAATACAAAATAAAAGTCTGAGTTAATATGTGAGCCTAATTTGTGTGTGTGTAATTATTATGTATATATAAATACACACAAATGTATATATTTAAGAAAAATATGTTATTTATGTACAAAATGTTTTTATTTATATATAATATAAATTCTATAAAAATTATAATAAATACATATACGTGTAAATCTTTCTTAAATACATACATGAATGTGTTTGTGTTTATATATACATAATAATTACACACAGTACACACACATATATTAGGCAAACTCAAACTTTTATTTTGCAACTTGTTACTCTTTCTAAATACCTTTTTTAATCATCTGTATGTTGAAAACATTGAAAAAATGATAAAAATACAGGTGTAGAAACAATTTCACCTAAGAAATTGATAGTAAATTTAACAGCTAATTACAAAGAAATGGCAAGCAACACATTGAATTAAACCTAAAATTTTCAAGTAGAAAAGCTGAAATCATATTTTCTTAAACTCTAATATAATAATCTTTTTTATTTACAAGTTGGAAAAAAATTACAAGTATGTATTTCATTTATTTTAGTGCTGTCAAATGATTAATTGCGATTAACTGCATCCAAAATAAAAGTTTTTGTTTACATCATGTATATTTATTATGTACTGTATATATAAATACACACACATGCATTTATATATTATGTTTACATAATAAATATATTTATAGATAATATAAATTATATGAATATAAATATATGCATGTGAATACATGTAAATATTTTTAAAATATGTGCTGTATGTGTGTGTTTTATATATACATAATATATACATAGTACATATATTATGTTTTATTTTGGATGCGATTAATCACAATTAATCATTTGACAGCACTAATTTATATCAGCGCATGAAGCTGCAGACCAAACTGAAATTCCTTGTGTGAGTGTGTGAGCACACTTTACCAATAACACTGCGTCTGTGCAATATGTGTGTATGTATATGATGATGACCTTGTCTTTCCCAGGATAGTCTATTAATCTGTTTAATGAGTGGGATGATTGAAGAATCTGTGACAGTCTTTCTTTCGCTCTGTCTCTCGAAAGCAATGTTCTGCCCTCTCTTTTGTGAATAGGACAATTGGCAGTGACCCCTTCCAGCTCCCAAAGGTACTCAGAGGTCAGGAGGAGTATCTGCAAAGATAAATACACACTCACAAACACAGGCTGGAGTGGGACGTGACGGCTTGCCGAGGGCTGTTCTGTCTGTTTAAATGAGCCTCTAAAAAGGGAAGAGAGAACGGTAATCTGTCGGCTTCACGGGCAGGTATAAACTTTGATTATTTTGGTAACTTTGTAGAATTTTTTCAAATGAGACCAACTGAATTTTTACCCATTTATTAGAACTCAAATCAGACTTTAACCAGCCGAGGAGCCTTTAAAACATAAACAATCACAGAAGCCTGAGTACTAATGGAATAGGTACGTTTTATTGCCCCATTAAACCCATGCATACATGACAAAGGTGAAATAAGAATGTGCTTTCTTTTAACACAGGAACACACACACACAGCTCTACGGAGACAGCGACTGCTTGCAAAGCCACAGATCTCTCCCATGGAGAGCCGCCACAGGACATCGTCCCTGAGTATCTCTGAAACATTTATGAAGCCTTATAATCCCCTCTCTGACTAATGTACCCTAACAAGCCTTTACTGCCTCTCTAGCCCTGCTCTAGTGTTCCCGGCATCTAACCCCTTTAACACCCTACTTTCAACGCTTTTACGTGGTTTTTGCATTTTTAAAACTTATAGCATAGTCAGCAAGAGATGAGCATCTGAACAGATTCAAAACATACTATCTATGTACAATGTATACTATGTAGGAAAGAATTATATAAAACCCTTACATATGTATATATGTTAAGGTTATGTGTATACATGTATTTTTATATACATATATACACACACACACACATTTACACTCACACACACATATATATTTTTGGATTTTCTTTGTATTGTATTAAGCTTTATATGATTCTTTTAAAGATAATATGATTTGTGTATTTTCTCACACAGTATTCTCTTCATAATTCATATGTGAAGACATATACTGTTTGTATTATGATATATAAATATATTTTAAAGTAATATATGTATTATTATGAATACATTTTGTACATATTCAGAAATTACATTTATATTATTTGTTTGTCATTTATTTATTTTTATTTATTACATTTATTTCAGAGATGTAACGTGTGTGTGTTATATATTTTTATTTAGTTTTATAGAATTCTTTCCCACATAATATATGATCTGTGCACTCTTTCTCACATAATACTCATAATTCATAATTCGAAATATACTGTATGTAGAATGGTATATAAATATTTTTTAAAGTAATAAATTTGTATTTATTTATTTATTTTTTACATGTTCAAGAATTAATTTTATTATTTATGTTATTTTATTACATTTATATTTATATATAGTTTTCAAATAATATGCAATGTGTGTGTGTGTTACATAGTTTTATTACATATTTTATTATTAAGTTCTGTATAATATATAATTAGTGTATTCTTTATCACATAATATTTATAATTCATATGTGAAGACATACTGTATGTATTATGATATATAAATATATTTTGAAATAATTTGTATTTATTAATAAGTTTTTTGTACATATTCAGGAATTACATTTATATTATTTGTTATCTGTTATTTATTTGTTATTTATTAATTACATTTATTACATATTTATATTTGTTTTAAATAATATGTAACGTGTTTATTTTTATTACATATTACATATGCATTACATTTATTTTATTACATATTTTCTTTCCCACATAATATATGAAATGTGTATTTTTTCTCCCATAATATTCATGATTGATATGTGAAGACATACTGTATGTATTATGATACATAAATATATATTTAAAGTAACATATCTGTATTTATTAATACATTTTTTGACATATTTGGGAATTACATTTATTATTTATTTGTTATTATATATATTATATATATATATAATATATATAATTAGTGTTGCATATTTTATTATAATATTTTATATGATTTTTCCACATAATATATGATTTTTGTATTTTTTCATTCTTCTTCTTAATATTGTTTTAATAAGACAACAACAACAACACTAGACTAAATAATAATAACAATATATAACATTAAATAAATAATAGTTAAAAAAATACAGATTCATTATAAATCTGAATACATATGTACAACCTAATATAATGACAGTAAAATAGAGTGAAATAACATAGCTAGTTCAGAGTCTGGGTGGGTGGGCAAGTGTTTGAGGGCAAAAGGTCTGTGTGGACAAAGTGATGTGACCTCAGCTTGTCATTGTGCTATAAGGGCTCTGACTGGACATCAGGAAGCCTCCATTACTGCATGTGTGTGAGTGTGTGCTCTGTGTGTGTTAAAAATGGGGTCTTTGGGGACCTGATCCCAAGAGGCTGTTTTACTGCAGCCTCTGCCCTGTGCTGATGTTTACATGTTGAGAATGCCATATGCTTAAATGGCTAGTATTACTGCTCAGATTTCCTTTAGCTGCTCTTCCACACTCCCGGCTAAATGAGGAGTTATCAGAGAGCAGTTCCCATTTAAAGCAAAGTGATATTGAGCTGTTGGGGTTATTGATAAAGAACTTTACACCTGAGAGTTCTCATGAGCATTTTATGACATTGTGATGTATTTTTGTCTTTTTTTTTCACGTTTTCATACGATGGTAAAGAAAAAAGTAAACCACAGCCACAAAAAAGAGCCAGTTTAACTGAAAAGATCTAAGGACATCTACTTTTTCTATGTACACAAAAGGCCTATTTCTGTCAAATATTGTTCACAAATCTGTCTAAATCTGTGTTAGTGCATACTTTTTTTGCCAAGATAATCCATCCACCTCACAGGTGTGGCATATCAAAATGCTGATTAGACAGCATGATTACTGCACAGGTGTGCCTTGGCCACAATAAAAGGCCACTCTAAAATGTGCAGTTTTATCACACAGCAGAATGCCACAGATGTCGCAAATTTTGAGGGAGCATGCAATTGGCATGCCGACTGCAGGAATGTCCATCAGAGCTGTTGCCCTTGAATTGAATGTTCATTTCTCTACCATAAGCCATCTCCAAAGGCATTTCAGAGAATTTGGCAGTACATCCAACCGGCCTCACAACCGCGGACCACGTGTAACTACACCAGCCCAGGACCTCCACATCCAGCATCTTCACCTCCATGATCATCTGAGACAAGCCACCCAGACAGCTGCTGCAACAATCGGTTTGCATAACCAAACAATTTCTGCACAAACTGTTGTCCTCATCTGGGTCTCAACCTGACTGCACTTTGGAGAGGTGTTCTCTTCACGGATGAATCCCGGTTTTCACTGTACAGGGCAGATGGCAGACAGCGTGTATGGCGTCGTGTGGGTGAGCGGTTTGCTGATGTCAACGTTGTGGATCGAGCGGCCCATGGTGGCAGTGGGGTTATGGTATGGGCAGGTATGTTATGGACAACGAACATAAGTGCATTTTATTGATGGCATTTTGAATGCACAGAGATACCGTGATGAGATCCTGAGGCCCATTGTTGTGCCATTCATCCACAACGTTGCAGCATGATAATGCACGGCCCCATGTTGCAAAGATCTGTACACAATTCCTGGAAGCTGAAAACATCCCAGTTCTTGCATGGCCAGCATACTCACCGGACATGTCACCCAATGAACATGTTTTGGATGCTCTGGATCGGCGTATACGACAGCGTGTTCCAGTTCCTGCCAAAATCCAGCAACTTCGCACAGCCATTGAAGAGGAGTGGACCAATATTCCACAGGCCACATTCAACAACCTGATCAACTCTATGTGAAGGAGATGTGTAGCACTGTGTGAGGCAAATGGTGGTCACACCAGATACTGACTGGTTTTCGGACCCCCCCAATACAGTAAAACTGCATATTTTAGAGTGGCCTTTTATTGTGGCCAGCCTAAGGCACACCTGTGCAATAATCATGCTGTCTAATTTGCTTGATATGCCACACCTGTGAGGTGGATGGATTATCTCGGCAAAGGAGAAGTGCTCACTAACACAGATTTAGAAAGATTTGTGAACAATATTTGAGAGAAACAGGCCTTTTGTGTACATAGAAAAAGTCTTAGATCTTTGAGTTCAGCTCATGAAAAATGGCAAAAACAAAGTGTTATTTTAGTCAGTGTATGTCTGTCTGTCTGTCTGTCTATCTATATCTATGTCTATCTGTCCATTTATCTATCTATCTATCTGTCTGTCTGTCTGTCCGTCCGTCCGTACGTCCATCTATCACAAACTTTTAAATGTATCATGGTTTCTATAAATATTAAACAGCAGAAACTGTTTTCAACATTGATAAACAACTTGAGCAGCCAATCAGCATATTAGAAGACTGAAGCAATGATGCTAATAATTCAAAAATTCAAATATTCTAAATTAAAATACCATTTTATATGTTTAAATGGAAAATAGAATATCACCTCAGTTTGAAAACAACTGGTTTAAAACCACCACATTTTGAAACTTGGCCATTTGTGTTTTCAAATGCGCTAATTAGTATTATTCATGAAATTAATTAGTATTAATTTGTGTATTATTGTAGTAAAAGTTCATATCAGTAACTTACTAAATTAAAAACAAACAAACTACGAAAAAGACAGAAAGGTAAGGTCTTCAGAATGTCTTTTGGCTGGAATGAGCTTGTTTTTCTGGATCAATGCAGCTGCAACAGAGAATGCTTTTCATTCACAGTAGTCAAGCTAATGGTTCAGAACATCATCCAAAGGCATCCCATCAGCACTGCACAGTCATAACACACACACACACATACACTCAGGGGGAAGGAGACACAGAGGTCAATACGGCCGGTCGTGAGGAAGCTTGTGGTGTCCATTACACACAATCTTCATTAGTAGCATGTTGAATACAAGAGCATAGTAAAGCGCCTTTGAGAGTGGTCTCATACGATACAGCATCTCCATCCAGAAAGCTGTTTTTTACGTAAAAATACACCCCGTAATATCCTTCAAGTCCCTCGTGTGAGATAACCGGCCCTTTTCTACATCCGTGTTGCCACTTCCTGACACAAAATATCCTGTCTGGTTGATATCAGCTAGTGTGAGTGATCAATGTAGAGAAAAACATATTTAATCCCCTAAAACATGTGTTTGCTCTCCATTGCTGCATGTTGTGGTTAAAGGAAGGCTGCAATATTCTCTTGCTGGAGGAAAGGTGATGAGGGACATTTGGTCAGCTCAGATCGGCTTTAGAGGAACCTCTCATGGGACAATAGATGTTTCACACAGGGAGGTCATACATGGGGAGACCATTCTGAGCCCACCCAGACTGAGAGCACAGTATGTGTGTGTGTGTGTGTTCCAGTCAGAAAGGAGTCATTACACTCATATTGTGAGTCAAAAAGTTGCAATAAGGCTTAATTTGTTGTTATTAGTTAACTACATTAGTTAAAATGTACTAGCAATGAATAATAGTTCTATAGTGTTTATTAATCTTGGATAAACTTAATCTCAGCATTGTTTTAGTATCTGTTAACATGAACTAATATGAACATTAACTAGCAACGAACAATACTTCTGCAGCATTTATTAGGCTAATTGCTATATATTAATCTCAACATATTTAGGATCAAAAGTTGTATCAGTTAACATTATTTCATACATTGTGAACTAACATGAACATTTTTGTGAAGTAACAGTAGGTTAATAAATGCTGTAAAATGCAGTGTTCACTATTAGTTTATGTTAGTTAACTCTTTAACTGGTGTTAGCAAATGAAACCTTATTGTAAAGTGTTATCAAAAGTTCAATATTTAAACATATTCGGTAAGATTTTACAATAAGATTTCAGTTGTTAACAATAGTTAACTACATTAGTTGTACAATTAACAATACTTAACAATAATATTTAGTACATTACAAGATTTTAAGAAAGTTGTATCTGTTAACATAAGCTGATACACTGTGATCTAACATGAACATGAGCGTTTTTATTAACTGACATTTAAAAAAGTTGGTAAAACTTTTTTAGCTAATTCATTAGCTAAAATTAGTTAACTACATTAGTTAACATGAACTAATGAACAATACTTCTACAGCGTTTATTAAACTTGGTTAATGTTATATTCAGCATTTACTAATGCGTTATTAAAATCAAAAGTTGTGTTTGTTAACATTCGTTAATGCACTGTGAACTTTTTGGTAACACTTTGCGGTGTTGGTCTCATTTGCTAACACTAGTTAATGCATTAACTAACTTAACAATAAGCAAAATGTTTTCATTTATTAAACTCTGTTGTTACTTAATAAAAAAGTTCATGTTAGTTCATGTTAACAGATCCTAAAACAACATTGAGATTAACCATATTGTAAAGTGTTACCAAATGTTTTAGTTAACTACATTAGTTTACATGAACAATGAACAATACTTAATACTAATATTTAATGCAATACAGCATTTATCCACCCCAATGAGGTTCATTAGTTAACATTAGTTAACTACATTAGTTAACATGAACTGAGAATGAACACTTCTAATTTGTTAAACTTAATGTTAATTTCAACATTTAGTAATTCATTATTAAAATCACAAGTTTGTTTGTTAATATTAGTTAATGCACTGTGAACTAACACGAACCAATAATGAACAACTGTTTTTCCTTAATTAACATTAACAAAGATTAATAAATAGCATAATAAATGTGTTGTTCGGTCATGTTAGTTAATACATTAACTAATGTTAACAAATGACACCATATTGTAAAGTGTTACCCCGAAAAGTAATTAATACATAATCCTGTACAATTTACAAGTTTATATATAATATATATTAGAGCCAAGTAATATATTTTTAGAGCCGTATATTTTTATTAACCTTTGTTATTTTTACTTAATAAAAATATTCATGTTAATTCACAGAGCATTAACTGATGTTAACAGATGCAACTTTTGATCCTAAAAAACATATTAGCATATGTTGAGATTAATACACAACAATTAATAAACAATTAATTGTTACTAAAAAGTTCATGTTCATGTTAGTTCATGTAAACAGATCCCAAAACAATGTTTAGATTAACATCATTGTTAGTTTTTTGTAGTTAACTCATTAACTACTGTTAACAAATAAAAAAAGTGTATGTAAAGTGTAACCAAATGTTTTAACAATATTTAATACTAATATTCTAATATTTAATTACAATTAATGTTACTTTTCACATTTACTAATACATTTTTATAAGATTTTAAGACAGTTGTATCTGGTAACATTAGTTAATACACTGTGAACTAACATGAACATGAGTGTTTTATTAACTGAGCATTCATTAGTTAACATTAGTTAACATGAACTAAGAATGAACAATACTTCTACAGCATTTACTAACCTTGGTTAAAGTTAATTTTAGCATAAGCACAAGTTGTTTGTTAACATTAGTTAATGCACTGTGAACTAACATGAACAAAGATTAATAAATAGTGTAATACATATTTTGTTCATGTTAACTAATTTTAATAAATGATAACTTACGGTAAAGTGTTACCAAAAACTTAATAAATGGCATAAAAATATATTGGTTGTTATTTATGTTAGTTAAAGCATTAACCAATGTTAACAAATGACACCTTATTGTAGTGCTACTAATTCTTGGCTTCCAAATTTTTTTAATTAGTACTCATCAAATTGATATTGGTCTCTGTGTATTCCACCAGTGAAAAATCAGCCTATCAATACCTCCTGTTTTTAGTTAGCCTAATAATTGTGCTGCTTTGATTACCTTTTCCCAGTGTGTAGTAGAAAGCATTTTTTCCTTTTGTTCTGGCAATGTTCAGCACCGGCGGCTTATTGATCGGAATAAGTCAGTTAATAAGCTTGAGACTAATTCATCACGGGGCTAGAGACTGGAACAGCAAAGCCTAGCTTAATCAACTCATCAAAGCTCTCCGCGCATGAAGATGGTAATTAA
Source organism: Labeo rohita (assembly GCF_022985175.1). NCBI lineage: Eukaryota > Metazoa > Chordata > Actinopteri > Cypriniformes > Cyprinidae > Labeo > Labeo rohita. The sequence goes on along the minus strand of NC_066892.1, from coordinate 18,128,469 downwards.
AGGCAAAGCGGAATGTGTGTTAGATAGATAGTAACAGGGGTCTAGGCCCCAGCAAGACTAAGATAGAGAACTTTCATTCTCTTTGCCCTGTTCAGTGTGTGTAAATCTGATCCGGCCCGCTGAACGCTGCCCAAACAAGGTCTTTTGGATGATTATAAACTCCAAATGGATAATGGTGAAAATGCCAGAACAGTACAGCTTCATTTGCAACATAAGATGTATATTTTGCTGGTACAATTTTCTGATTTAACCTAATATGATATAGTCTCAGTATATATATATTGGACTTAACTAGGTATATATATTTCTTTTTTAATTATATATTTAAAACTTGAATAAATGATCCATGGTTATAAGATATTAAACTTGAAAAAGTTTAATATCTGGGATGCTGGGTTAAATGTTTTAACTCAACTATTTCTTAAAAATTATTACATTTCTTGCTTAAAATGAACCCACAATAGTTGAATAAACAGTAATTAAATAATAAACCCAACATTTTTTAGAGTGTAGATGAACATCACAGAGATACAATTTTATCTTTTTGTTAATATTTAAATTAGTTTTCGTTTTTTATTAAAGTCTTAATATTCAATTTGTTGTGCTTTTCTCATATGTCTTATATATACATATAAGATATTTATATTTATATATATATATATTTTTTTTTTTTTCTCTCTCTCTATATACTGTCGTTTTTATTCATTTTTTATTTGAGTTTTAGGTATGTTAGTTTATCAAGTTAAACTTAATGAAACTGAGAACCGTTGTCTCTCAAGTGTTTTTTATTTTATAAAGTTTATTTTATTTAAAGTTTATTGTCAACTGATCAATTAGAAAATGTCTATTAGAAATTAGAAAATAATTTCTGAAAGTATAGAGAAGAAATTGCAAACAACTGTTTCTATATGCATTGCTAAATCTGAAAAAAAAAAATATAGGTAGACGTTTGTGTGTGTAATTTATTTTTATTAAATATGAAAATTAATAAACTCTTTATTATTTTTTTTATTTATTATTTTATTTTATTTTAGCACAAGCCTTGTGCTTTTTGTTAGCAAATTCTCACTAAAATAAATAAATCAGTAAATATTTTGACATATATTAACATTACATATCCATCTATTTATTGTATATATATATATATGTATATATAGTGTGCGTAATTTTTCAAAATAAATATGAACATTAATAAACACTTTATTATTTTTTATTTTATTACCAGCCAAGTGCTTTTATTGTTTCTTAGTAAATTCTCACTAAAACAAATAAATCAGTAAATATTTTGACATACATTAACATTACATATCCATCTATATATTGTATATATATAATAGATAGACGTGTGTAATTTATTTTTTTAATAAATATGAACATTAATAAACACCTTTATTTATTTTATTATTTTATTTTATCTCAAGCCTTGTGCTTTTTGTTACCAAATTCTCACTAAAATAAATAAATCAGTAAATATTTTGATATACATTAACATTACATATCCATCTATTATATATATATCTATTACATCTATTATATATATATATATATAATAGATAGACGTGTGCATAATAATAAATATGAACATTAATAAACACCTTTATTTTATTTTATTTTATTTTATTTTATTTTATTTTATTTCAAGCCAAGTGGTTTTAAGGTTTGTTAGCAAATTCTCACTAAAATGAATTAGTAAATATTTTGACATACATTAATATTACATTTTTATTTTATTTTATTTTCCACCACCCAAGTGCTTTTTTATGGTTTGTTAGCACATTCTCACTACACTTTTTTTTTTCTCTCACATTAATGAAAACATATCTCACAATGTTGTGAACCAGGCCCAAAGCTCATTAAATTTTTCCACTTCTCTTCTACTTGCCTGTTAGGAGAGAAGTTATTGTACTGGGAAAGCAGCCATTAGTTGAGCGTCATGCAGTAAATCTAGAATCCATGAACTATTTGTGTTCTTGTCCAAATGAGGTCATCGCTCTCTGTGTGTGCAGCTCTCAATAGCCGCTCTGCAGGGTAGAGTGAAATATTGCAGATGATGATGGTAGTAATTATTGGTGATTTTCCCAGGCCCTATCTGTCATTAAGCAGAACTGCATCATCTTCTAACTGAGGAGAGACAGACGATCGCTCCTCAGAAACATCTCGCTGATTATTGGCCAGATTCACTGTTCAAACTGTTAAGTCACATGGGGGTCACAAGAGGTAAGATCATACATCTGAAGACACAATTGTGCACAAAAACATACTTTAGGAACACTTTACAGTAAGTTTCCATTTGTTAACATTAGTTTTGCAACATTAGGTAAATTAACATTTTAATACATTATTAAAATAGTTAAATAAAAAGTATCTGTTAAGATTATTTAATGGAACCTGAGCTAACATGATGTTTTATTTTATTTTTATTGAATAACGTTAACAAAAAATAATAAATACTGTAATAAATATGCTGCTCATTGTTAGTTAATTTTAGTTAATGCATTAACTAATGTTAACTAATAGAACATTACTGTTAAGTGTTGCCAACAGTTCATATGTACTGTGTCATAAGAATATGCTAACAAACCATAAAAAGCACTTGGCTGGTGAATAAAATAAAATAAAATAAAATAAAATAAGGTGTTTTATTATTTTTTGATATTTATTAAAAATACACTACACACACGTCTATCTATATATGTACAATAAATAGGTAGATATGAAATATATACAATAATAGTTTATATGTAACACGTAGTGAGAATATGCTAACAGCCCCATGAAATGCATTTGGCTGGTGAATAAAAAATAAAAAATAAATAAATAAGTAAAAAAAAATAAAATAATAAAGGTGTTTATTTATTTTCATATTTATTAAAGAATAAATTACACACGTCTATCTAATATATAGTGTAGAGAGAATATGCTAACAAGCCATAAAAAGCACTTGGCTGGTAAATTAAAATAAAATAAAATAAAATAAAATAAAATAAAATAAAATAAAATCACATTTATTTATTTCACATTTATTCAAAAATAAATTACATACACATCTATCTAATATATATGTACAATAAATAAACAGATATGTAATATATACAATAATATAAATTGTTTATATGTACCGTTTAGTGAGAATATGCTAACAAACAATAAAAAGCTTTTGGAAAATAAAATAAAATAAAATAAAATAAAATAAAATAAAATAAAATAAAATAAAATAAAATAAAATAAAATAAAATAAAGGTGTTTATTTATTTTCATATTTATTCAAAACTAAATTACACACACGTCTATCTAACATATATGTACAATAAATAAATAGATATGTAATATATACAATAATATAAACTGTTTATATGTACTGTTTAGTGAGAATATGCTAACAAACCATAGAAAGCATTTGGAAAATAAAATAAAATAAAATAAAATAAAGGTGTTTACTTTCATATTTATTAAAACATAAAATACATAATAATAAAATAAAAAAACATATATATATATATATAAATAATAAAAAAGTGTTTATATGTTTTCTTATTCTTTTTTTTTATTTTTTAACTTTTTACTTATTTATTGTTTACAAATTATATATATATATATATATATATATATAACATTTAACATATTTAACATATAAAAGATGTTTTCTATGGTAGATCTAATTAATAATCAGCAGGTGATACGTAGTAAAAAAAAAAAAAAAAGTCAGATATTTTTCCTAATATCTGACTATGAAAGAGTCACTTGAGCAGGAATTCTGCGGTTATGAACCTGTACCGCAGAGTCCATTTGCTCTCTAAAACTTTCAGCTCTTTCCCAACATTCACATCACCTCATTGTAAGTTGTGTATTCATCAGTCATTGTGTCATAATTGCAGTGTATCTGTCTCCAATTCATGGCCTTTAACCACAATAATAAGCTCCCCAGGTGAGTCCATGTCCACCAAAAGACAGTTGAGACATTATTAAGATGTCTTTGTCTGTTGCTTTTGAACCTTTGTGACCAGCGGGTCCATGTGAACTGTCCGTGATAGCCCTCCTCTCACGCAGGCCATATACCCCAGTGACCTATTAGATGATGTACTGTCCGGTGAAGTACCTGTTCACAGCCCTCACCTCAATAACACTATAATGATGGACGCCTGATGGGTAATTGCTCCTGTTGTTGCCCTTGAAGCCTTTCTGCAGGTGTGACACAAGTAGCCAAATGAGGTTGCACTTCAGGGTTAGTTAGCGCTGCTGTGAGCCTTTAGCCCTTAGCGGTGGGGAAGACTGACAGGGGACATTATCATCAGCAGTGGTCAGTAGGTGTGAAAGAGTTAACCTAACCACTTTAGGACAGCCATTTCAAATATAGGATCAAATACACAACTACAAAACATGAAGACACATATTACAGTATATACACACTTTCCAGCTCAGACACAATCATGCATACTATTTTTTTTTGTTTTGTGGTAGTTGTTTATGAGTCTTTTGTATGTCCTGAACAGTTAAACTGCCTGCTGTTCTTCAGAAAAATCCTTCAGGTCCCACAAATTCTTTGTTTTTTCAGCATTTTTGTGTAGTTGTACCCTTTCCAACAATGATTGTGTGATTTTGAGATCCATCTTTTCACATTGAGGACAACTGAGGGACTCATATGCAACTATTATAGACGTTTCAAACGCTCACTGATTCTTTCAGAAGGAAACACAATGCATTAAAAGCCGGGGGGGTGAAAACTTTTGAACAGAATGAAGATGTGTACATTTTTCTTATTCTGAAGCATCAGTTAGCATTTTAAACTTCTGTAATAGTTGCGTATGAGTCTCTCACTTGTCCTCAGTGTGAAAAGACGGATCTCAAAATCATACACTCATTGTTGGAAAGGGTTCAAATACACAAAAATGCTGAAAAACCAAAGAATATGTGGGACCTGAAGGATTTTTCAGAAGAAAAGTGCACAGTTTAACTGTTCAAGACAAACAAGGGACTCATGAACAACTATCACCAAAAAAAAAAAAAAAAAAAAAAAAAAAAAAAAAACACAGCTGTGGTTCATTCAGGTGACAACACAGTATTAAGAATCAAGTGTATGTAAACTTTTGAACCGGGGCATTTTTATAAATTCAGCTATTATTTTCTCTTGTGGTCTATATGTAAACATCTTTTGTATGAAATATCGTATTCAGGTCAGTACTAAATGAAAAATAACATGCATTATGTATGACCCCTCTTATTTTGGTAAAATAATTAACATTTTGCAGATTCTGCAAGGTGTATGTAAAACTTTGACCTCAACTGAATTTTATATAATTTTCTAAAAATATACTTATTTTATCAACATTTATTACCAGAATTAGCGGACACAAAGTTTAATATTGTACTTAATTAAATTTTCTAAAAATAGACTTGTTTTATCAACATTTATCATCAGAATTAATGGACAAAGTTTAATGTTGTACTTTATTTTAGTTATTAAAAATAGACTTATTTATCAACAGTTATTATCAGAATTAGTTGGAAAAATATTAGTTGATTGGTTTATTTAAATAAGTATTATAGAAATACAGATATATATTAATTTAAAAGTGTAATAATATAATATAATACAAATTAATAAAAACACTGATTTGTATTTTTTTTATTTTTTAAACCTTCTATTAACATTTTAGAATTATCATATCAGAATGTCTTCTATCAACATGTATTATCAGAAATATGAATATGCTATAATATGCTATAATATGCTATAATATGCTATAATAATATAATATAATATAATATAATATAATATAATATAATATAATATAATATAATATAATATAATAATCCAGATTATAATAGCATTAAACACTGATTTGTATGTTGTTTTATCATTTTTTAAATAGATATATAATAATATAATGTGCTATATTATAATATGCTATAATGTGCTATAATAATATAATATAATATAATATAATATAATATAATATAATAATCCAGATTATAATAGCATTAAACACTGATTTGTATGTTATGCTTTATCATTTTTTAAATAGATATATAATAATATAATATGCTATAATATAACACAATATAATATGCTATAATTAATATAATATGTAATATAATATGTAATATAATAATCCAGATTATAATAGAATTAAACACTGATTTGTATGTTTTGTTTTATCATTTTTAAATAGATATATAATAATCTAATCTAATCTAATCTAATATAATATAATATAATATTTTCTCTGAAATATTGACATTGTATTTTAAGTAAAATATGTTTAAAACAAAGCAAAACTGTATTGTGCATTTAAAAAAAAAAAAGAAAGAAAAAAAAAGAAAGAAAGACATCCAGGCAAGTATGTTGTTACACAGGTAGTTAAGAAAACTACTTTTTGAGTTTAGTAAGTATCCTTATTGGATTTTCCTTTTTAGAAGTTGTCTAATTTTCGACAGCTTTGTCCTACAGCGCATTAGCATGTCTTCATTTTATAGCATTGTGGCCCTGGTGATGATCAGCTATTGATTAGGATGAGGGCTAAAGCTAAACTGTACCTCCCACTAATCATGAGCTGACCCAGTGGATTCAATCCCCTCTCCCATGAGAGTCCACCAAGGTCCCGCAATCCTGCCATTCCTCCCAATCCACGTCATTAAGGCGTGAATCATGAAAGGGTCTGGTCCAGCACTACATCTTTATTTACTGAGGCCGGTGACATTTTATTCTTTACAACCCTTTATGGCTCAACTTGTATTATACCTTATTATAGTATCGCCACTAATAACCAAAGAAAATATTTGACTTTGTACCTCTCTGGAACAATTTTATGTGCTACCATGGTGAGTATTTAGTCTAAATAAGTCGGACATTTTCTCCATTTTGCGTTAGATTAGTCTTAATCTGTCAGATTATCCAGCCCTGTATGCGTATGCATACATGCAACTGAGAAGAGCGTGGATGTTCATGCATAACCAGGGAGGCTGATCAGACTGGGATGGGGCTCAGGTACACCCTCGATCCATTACCTCTCATAGATCTGTTAGTTTGTCTGATGGCCTGATCACTTGATCAATACCACATAACCTCAGATGTTTTATTTTGGTATGCTCTTCTGGTGTTAGTAATATAAACACAGAGCAAAAAGAAACGTGTTGATTTGTTTTATTAGGGATCAGGAACAGATGCATGGCCAGCTAATCATCGGCCCATTGGGCCGCAGCAGAATCCCCACATGGGCCTTTTACACGACCAAACCCAGACATCAGGTCAGATCAATAAGATCCTCGGCAGTGCTTACCATGCCTCTTCTTTGGCTCGCTCATCTCTCTCTCTCTCACACAGACACACACACACACACACACATCTTGAGTTCATTGAATTCTTCCACTGTTTGGAAAACAGATACTACAGCACTGTAAATATAGCCTTATACATGATGAGATATCAATAACACATTGAGTTGAGTTGTCACACTCAAAAGATGAATGAGACCATTAGAAGCTGTTAATAGTGTGTAGGCAAGAAAAAACAAAAACTAACTGAGCTTCACGCTTTGTGGTGATCTCAATGAGCTCAACTAAATTAGCTGCTTCTACTACATGGCTGCGTCCCGTTTCAATGTAAAAATGCATCTTGGTTCAAATTTGTATGACTCTCTTTCCACAGAGCATACAAGAGGACATTTTTAAAAACGTTGGGAACCAAACAGTGACCCTTGACCCCCCAAAAAGCCGTTTTCTGAAAATATCTTCTTTTATGTCTCACAGAAGAAAATTAAGTCATACAGGTTTAAAACGACATGAGGGTAATTATGTAAATTATTTTATTTTCATTTGTTTTTTTTTTTGTTTTTTTTTTATATTAAAAATAACTTTTGAATGCATTTAAAGGCATTCTGTGGTGGCATGAAAAGACATTAAGGTCAATCATAGCTTTTTTTATCCTAAATACATATATTGTCATAAATCTTTTTGCACAATTTGAAAATAATTTGTATCATTTGATCAATAAAAATACTTTTGTCCCCTTGGTATATTGTAAATATGATTTTTTCGAGGTTGTAAAGATTATTGGAGTTACAAGAAAATACTATTTCAGTCTTTTTATTATGAATTTCATGTTTAATTCAGTGTCACTTTCCATTTCTTTGTAGTTATTTGTGAAATTTATTAGCAATTTGATTAATTAAAAAAATGTAAGTAATTTTTCTTTTCACTGTAAAAGTACACTAACTTTATTCATTTTTTTATTTGAAGAAAAATGTTGGCCTTGGTGGATTTTATACAACAATTTGTATAAAATCTCTATATCAATACTTGATATATATATATATATATATATTAATATTTCGTATTTTATGTTTACTGATTTTATGTTTACTTTATGTTTACACAAAAAAGAACAACATAATACAACAGTATATAGAGGAAAAACTAATAATAATAAATAAAGGAAATAAAAATATATTATTATTATTATTATTATTATTATTATTATTATTATTATTATCATCATCCTTATTATAAAAGAAAAGACCATTTACACACACACACAAATAAATAATTTAGTATTAATTAATTCATTAAATTATTTTACTCTATAGTATTTTACTGCTTGTATAGTTTATCATAGTTTTGTAGTTTTAAAAATGTATATATCATTGACAACATATTGTTGATATTTATTGATAATATATATTCACATTTTTAAAAATATTTGTATTTATGTTTACTGAGATGTCACAAAAAAGAACAACATAATACAACAGTATATAGAGGAAAAACTAATAATAATAAATAAAGGAAAAAAAATAATAAATTTAATACTTTTTAAATAAAAATAATAATGATAATAGTAATAATATTAATAATTATTATTATATTTTTATTATTATTATTACAGTTATTATTATTATTATTATTATTATTATTATTATTATAAAAGAAAAGGCCATTTACACACACACACAAAGAAATAATTTCAATAATTGAAATAACTTATAACTGAAATAATTTAAATTATGCACTTTGTAGCATCTTACTCCTTATTTAGATTATCAGAGTTTTGTAGTTTCAAAACTGTAATTTTTAAAAAATTATATATATGGTTGATAATATATTGTTGATATTTGTTGATTATATATATATATATATATATATATATATATATTTTGGATTTTATGTTCATTGTGATATCACAGAAAAGAACAACATAATACAACAGTATATAGAGAAAAACATAATAATAATAAAGGAAATAAAAATATATTAATAATAAAAACTATAAATAATTATAAATAAAATTATTTTTAATGTGTCCTTCATATAACAGAAAAAGTTTAAATCTGTTGAAAATCCACTGGAATTTTACATAATTCATCACTTAATTCATTTACAAACTTGAAACAAAAGTCTTGGCTGAGGAAGACTGACCAAACATTTCTTTGAGTTTGATGGATTTGTCCATTGAGGACCCGGTTTTATTTGTTAGTCTAACTTTGCTGTGGTCTGTTATTCATTTGTCAGCCAACTGTGCCTTTCCATTGATCCTCATACAATCATTGACAGGGAGCTTGGAGTGCTCAATCAGGAACCGCAGCTGAATGACAGTTTAACTTCTCCACATCCATTTGTTAAGCAGCATTTCCAGCTCATAATACTTGTGCCGCTCACAACATTGGCAAAGTGTGCCCTCCAAAACACGAATCACAATAGCCAGCCGCGACAATAGCCGCAAACGACAGCGCCTGTGTTTCGCGGGCGGCACATGGCTGTGGGTTTTCCGAGTGCCGTATACAAGTCCAAGCCATTGTGCTCGGGTTTCCTCTGTTTCTCCTCACACTGGCTGTCAGCCTGCTAATTGTGTCCCTTTCAGGGCTTTGTGGATCAGCACACTTCTGGAGGCCAGTGTGAAAAGAAGAAGGGGTGGGTGGGGGGCGAGGGGGACCCGGATCGGGTAAACTCTGGCCCCCCGAACGAGGGTCGGGCACGTGCGCTCCACAATGCAGCCTCCAGATTAGGGGCTGAACAAAAGCCGGGCGAACTGTAATTACACAGCAAACAGCTCTGAGGGTGAATGGGGGGACTGACACTGCTCCATTGGCAGCTGTGCTTCAAGCAGCCACTTACTGTAAGCAGGGGAGGAGAGGAGGTGGAGTGGACACACGCCGATGAGAGCTGCCCGCTCCATATGCCTCCCCTCCCCCTGCACAAACAAACACAAACACACTCAGCCTCATAAACAAGCACGTACAGTGAACAGGCTCCAAACGGCTCAGAAATGCTTCCGATTTGTATTATTTTAGCATTTAGTGCAATATTTTTAAGTGTAAAGTGGACTTCAGAATGTCTTAGTTGTTGGTTTGTCCTTCTGTAGTGCTGCATGAAGTTTGTATATTTGAATAAAACCTGAATGATCATGTTCGCCTGCATGATGTGATGATATGAAGAGCATCTTGAGCTTCCTTGGAAGCAAGAACATCTGACTGTCTGTACCAAAATTCACATGATCAGTGTCACAAATTAGAAATCATCTAAATGTAAAATAAAGAAATGAAAAATATTCAAAATCCTAGCCTTTTAGTTTGTTTACATGATTAAATGTATTTTTTTTTATTTCTTGTGCATCATTAAATATATTATTTTTAAAGATTTGTAAATATATATTTTTTAAAGTTTTTATTTCTCTCTCTATATTTTTCTTAAATAATAAAATATTATATTAGTATATTTTTATATTTTTATATTTTCGTGTTTTCCCTTTTCCCCTTACTTATTTAAATCCCTAATTATATATAAATGAAATTATAATTATATTATATATAAACTCTATATTTCTCTCACATCATAAAACCTTACATTAGTATATTTTTATAATTCTGTGATTTGTTTGCCATTTATTTATTTATTTCCTTAATGTATATACTTAATATATTATTGATTTATTTTATGTAAAATAAATAAATTCTTGTAAACCTATTCTTTCTGGTACATCCTAAAATATATTAATTAGTATATTTTTATATTTTCATGTCTTGTTTGCCATTTATTTATTTTTGCATATTTATTTATTTATTTATTTATTTTCTTTAATATATATACACATATATCCCTAATATATTTTTTCTCGTACATCCTAAAATATACTATAAACATAATAAATAGTATACTATACTTTAAAATATTTGTATATATCTTATATATATTCTCTATATTTCTTAAACCATAATACATTATATTTGTATATTTTTACATTTTCATATATCGTTTCTGCCCTTTCTTTTTCTTTCTTTCTTTCTTTTCTATAAAATTAATAAATTCTTGTAAAACCTAAAATATAATATAATATAAATATAATAAATAATACACTATACTTTTAAATATTTGTATATATCTTATAGATTTATTTCTCTTTTTCTCTATATTTCTTTTAAATCATAAAACATTTTATATATATTCTTGTACATCCTAAAATATTTTATTAATGTAGTTTTTAAATATTTTTAATAACTTATTTTAATATTTGTATATATCTTATATTTGTTATTTCTATTTTTCTTTATATTTCTCTTAAATCATAAAACATTATATTAGTTTTTATTTATTTATTTACTAAAACATTAATCAATTTTTTTTTATTCTATATCTTATTTCCCCCCTTCATATTGCTTCATTTATCTTTTTCTATATAGATTTTTCCTTTTAAATTTACAGTTTCAAATAAATAAAGACTTTTGGCATTTACTTACTTAATATTTATTTATTTATTTCCTAAAACATTCATCCATTTTTTAAAAATGTATATCTTATTTTCCTTCTTCATTCTGATTGATTTATCTTTTTCTTTACAAATTTTTCCTTTTAAATCCTAAAACATATAATTTATTTACAGGTTCAAATAAATAAAGACTTTTGGTTTTTACTGTATAGCTTTCTTATGCATACCACATAACTATATTTAAAAACACAAATCATTTGCAAAACGCATGAAACCATAAAGTCATCATTAATGCTAAAAAACTTAATGCTTGCATATGAACATGATAAAAAAATATATATTGCTGCAAAATAGAGCATGACATGGGCTTTTATACTTGCAGTATCTACAGAGCAGTATTTAACCAACTGTGAACTACAAAATGTCAATTACATTTTTCCTGCTGTGCAAGAAATTCATACGTTAGTCTGTGAAAGCATAATGTGATCAGTGACAGCTTTCTGTAACAGACTGTAAGCCCCCGGTTTTAATAGGTGTGACTAATGATGGCCTAATATTTCCTACTCAGCGCTAATTTGCAGAGGGTCTTAAGCCAGCACTAGAATCTGCTTAAGCTGGTGAAATAAGGGCTAAAGTTGCAGAGAGGTTAAAGACTAGAGATGAGGCAGCATGTTGGTTAGACGGCACTGAAGCACACTAGGGGAGCTATTGAAATGCAGCGCGACTGGCCGAGGCTAATTAACAGTAGGGTCCAATTTACAGTACAGGTGGAGCAATTAGAGAGATGGAGCCTGTAAGCAGAAACAGGGGTTTTAGGGCTCACAATAAGTCAGTATGGGGCAAATAAAACTGTGGACACATGACGGTGTCATTTAGGTAGATTGGTAATGTGGGTTTCTCTACGCAGGCTGCAAACACTATAAACCAAATGAGCAGCCATTAACTGAAGTGACAACATCAGTCAGTCTGGGAGAAAATCAAACACAAAGCCTGTAAAGAGGATTTTAGCATGTGAGGAGATTAAAATAGTATTTTAATTTTTAATCTGCCTAAATGTTGAAAATTACATTTTATTTGGCTATGGAGACTATTTATAAAAAGAATGATAAACATTAGTAAACATTTTGACATTTATTTACATTACATGTCTATTTATTGTACATGTACAAAAGATAGACGTGAGTGTAATTTATTTTTTAATCAACACGAAAATTAATAAAAACCTTTTTTATTGTTTTTTTTTTTATTTTATATTTGCTTTTTCATTTTATTTTATTTATTTTAATTTATTTTATATTTATTTTTTATTTTATTTATTTCCACCAGCTAAGTTCTACATATACACATATTTACACTATTATAACACTAATACATGACATAAAACAAGCTATTTATTTTAATGTGTGTATCTGATATTATATTCTATGCAAATAAATAAATAAATAAATAAATTCATTAATATTTTGTAGAAAAACTCAATTAGTTTATTAGTAAACATTTTGACATAAATTCATATTACATACCTATCCATCCATATATGAGCATATATAATAGATAATATAATAATATAATAATTATGAACATTAATAAATCAATAAATATTATATTAAATAAAATTCATATTATTTTATTTTATTTTATTTCCACCAGCTAAGTTCTACATATTTACACCATTATAACACAAATACACAACATAAAACAAGCTATTTATTGTAATGTGTGTATCTGATATTATATTAGATGCAAATAAATAAATAAATACATATTTTGTAGAAAAACTAAATGTATGTATCTATATATATATATTTGTAAATATTTTGACATACATTTATATTGCATGTCTATCTATTTGTGCATATATAATAGACAGATCTGTGTGTAATTTATTTTATAATAAACATGAAAATTAATCAATAAAAATTATATTAAATTAAATTAATATTTTTTATTTTATTTTTTTATTTTATTAAGTGCTACACATACATATATTTACACTATTATAATACAAATACATGACATAAAACAAGCTATTTATTTTAATGTGAGTATCTGATATTATATTAGATAAAAAAAAATATTATTTTGTAGAAAAACTAAAATACTGCATGTATCTATCTATCCATATATATCTGTAAACATTTGACATAAATTTATATTACATATATCTATTTATTGTGCTTATAATAAAAATGAAAATGAATAAAGGAATAAACATATTAAATACAATTAATAATAAATTAATTAATTTAATTTTGTTTTATTTTATTTATTTCTTTTCCACCAGCTAAGTGCTACATATACACATATTTACACTATTATAACTCAAATACATAACATAAAGCTATTTATTTAAATCTGTGTGTATCTAATATTATATTAGATACAAATAAATAAATAAATAAATATTTTATTGAAAAAATAAAATACTGTATGCATAAATATTTAAATATGTGTCTATATCTATCTATTTATCTATCTAATTTATTTTATTTTATTTTCATCTATTTATTTTTTTATTTATTCATTTCTGGAGTCAAAATTCATTATAGTCCACTTGTAAAATAACAAACTATCTATTAATTTCAACATTTAGCACTACATCATTTAATATTAACATCTTATTTGGATAATTACAAGATTAATGACAAATATTTTACTATTCTTTTAACTGAAAAAAAAAAAAAAACTGTAAATATGCCCCTAATTTGGGATTAAATAATTGCTAATAATGATTTATTAGGAATAGCCAAACAAATGACATTAAAAGCAACTCTGTCACACGATTAATGGATGGATCATCTAAACAGTCATCAGCGTTTTTGTTAAATTTTGCGTTGTTTCCTTATAGAGTGACAAGGGAAGTCCCTCATTCATTTTCATTAAGCTCAACTTTGGGTTTGACGATCAGATCAGCCCACACCCTCTCTCACATTGTCCAAAGTTCCTCAGGAGATGGACTTAAAGCCCAGCCTTCCCCACCTGATCCTGATCACCATGGCCTGAAGGCTCCATTGAAATAACTAGGCCTTTAAGACTCGCTACTTTAAGCTCCTCTAGAGCAATTAAGCATTCATGTGCGCGTAATTGGCATCCACGAATATGAAATGTTTGGTGGGCCCTTAAACACTGTTAGGATCTTTGGATGTCGCCCTTGTCAGACAAAGCCTGGAGGTGTTACCCCATTTCCATCTATTTAGAGTGCTGGGAAGAGGTTGAAACAGCCCTGTGTTTACAGTAAACTTTAGGGAAAAATGCTGAGTGCTACTGAACTGCTCTTCACCCACTTATTAGTGTCTCCCACCCCCATCTCCCTGCCAGCCATCAATAGCTGGAGACTTAATTAAACAAGCAGATGCAAGAGTGTCAATCATACGCCGAGACAAGATTGTAACAGTCTGATATGCAATGTTCTGCTGGGCATTTTGTTCCCCTGACATTACTGTAAGTTCTGGAGGAGAAATCACGTGAAAGAAATGCAGACGCAAACCATCGAGGTAATCCACCACAGAATACCACTGTATTTACACTTTTTATTAATTCCAATTTGTTATATTTTCTTTATGCATGAACCCTTTCGTTTGTTTTTTCATTTGATTAACCATCCATCCACTTATCTTTCTTTCTTGTTTCTTTCTTAATTCATTCATTCATTCATCCATTCATGTATCCATTTATCTATCCACTTATGTATTTATTCATTCATCCATCATCCATTCATTATTCATCTATCCATCTACTTACTTATTCATTCATCCATCCATCTATCTTCTGTTCATGTATACATCCACTTATTCATTCATTCATTCATCCATCCACTTATTTATTCATCCATTATCCGTTCATGTATCCATCAGTTCACTTATTTATTCATTCATCCATAATCCATGCATTCATGTATCCATCCATCCACTTATTATTTATGTATCCATCCATCCATCCATCCGTCTTCCATTCATGTACCCATCTCTCCATCCATCATCTATTCTTGTATCCATTTATCCATCCACTTTTTCATTTATTCATTAATTCATCCACCATCCATTCTTGTATCCATCTATCTATCCATTTATTTATTCATCCATCATTCATCCATTTGTGTATCCATCTATACACTTATTCATTCATTTATTTATTTATCCATCCATCTATTCATTCATCCATTTATTTATTTATTCATCCATCCATTCATGTATCCATCCTTCCACTTATTCATTCATCATCATTCATGTATCTATCCCTCCATCCATCCATTTATTTATTCATCCATCCATTCATGTATCCATCCTTCCACTTATTCATTCATCATCATTCATGTATCTATCCATCCATCCATCCATTTATTTATTCATCCATCATTCATCCATTCATCCATCCATCCATCCAGTCATCCATTTATTTATTCATTCATCCATCATTTATCCATCCATCCATCCACTTATTCGTTCATTCATTCATGCATCTATCATCCATTTATCCGTTCATGTATCATTCATCCATCCACTTATTCACGTATCCATCCATCTGCTTACTCTTAATTCATTCATTCATCCGTCCATCCACTTATTTATTCATCCATCCATCCATGTATCCATTCACATTATTCATTCATTCATCATCCATTTATCCAATATATGTATCCCTCCATCCGCTTATTCATTCATTTATCCATCATTCATCTATCATCCACTTATTAATTAATTAATTCATCATCCATCCATCCATTCATGCATCCATCTATGCACTTATTTATCTATCCATCCATCCACTTTTTTTCAATTATCATCAATCCAACCACTTATTTATCCATCCATCCATCCATCCACTTATTTATTCCTTCATTCATCCATCCAACCATTTATCCATCCATCCACTCATGTATTTATTCATTCATTCATCCATTACCCATTCATGTATCCAACCATTCACTTATTTATTCATTCATCCATCCATCCATCCACTTATTTATTCCTTCATTCATCCATCTATCCATTCATGCATGCATCCATCCATCCATCCACTTATTCATCCATTTACTTATTCATTCATCCATCACCCCTTTTTTTACATATGTATCCATCCATCCATCCATCCATCCATCCACTCATCCACTCATTCATTCATTAATCTAGCATCTATTTCTCCAACTCATGTATCCATTGATCTTTTCACCCATTTATTTATTTATTTATTTATTTATTTATTTATCTATTTATTGGAGTCATTCGATTTTGGTCAAAATTCGATATAGACTACTTGTAAAATGACATTAAAGGAACTTTATGCAATTTAAAGTATCTTAGTCACTTAAAAACTGATTATTAATATATAACTAAAAATGAAGAAAGAATTTAATATATAATTGAAAATCTGTTCATATACAGATAAACAAATATAAGTAAAACCTCTAAAATGTGTAGAGAAAAAAAGAAAAACAAAGAGTTTTATTTGTGATAAAATAGCTTGAAAAGGGACAAAATAACAAACAAATATTAACTCTCTGTTCTTTATCATTTATATGGGAAAGTGGTTAAAAAGCCAGAATTATGCATGAATTTTAAGCCTTAAATCAAAAGCCTCTTGTCGAAAAGAGAGAGCTCAATTCCCACATCTCCGCAGGATTTTGCTTTGCCTGCATGGTGTCTTTGTCGAAAGCAGTTGTATGTTATCTGAGTAACAGAAACAGCCCTGGTAATCCTTTATGTGGCAGGACGCATAACTGTTAAAACTCCCCTGATAGTCGGTGTGGGGGTGCGCAACGCTCCATTGTCATTGAGCAGCAGCTCACACTGTGTTACCATTGGATTCTTTGTAATGTGCCCTGAGTTTTTTGCATGTCCATGAGGCCAATCTGCTTGGATTGCTGCGCTTGGTAAGGGGCCTATAGGTTTTCAATGAGGTCTGTATTTCACTCACTTTCAACTGTTATACTCCCTGCTTATCTTTGTACTCGGTGTTAGTGTGTCGAGGAGAGGTGAAGGTGTGATGTTATTTTATTAAGAGTTCGACTAATTAGACCACATCTCTAAGAGTTTCATCCAGCTAATGATATTACCACCCAAGACTAATTTAAGACTTACTTAGACGGCACTAAAAAACATCCAATCAGATTGCAGAAAGAGACTCGAAAGCCTCAGAATGACTCGAAAGCCATTTACTGATGAGAGAGGGAGAATGAGCGAACTTTTTATTGCTTTCTTCCTTCTAATCCATAAGAATGGGAACAAACATGACAGCTGTTTAAGAGACAGATAATAATTACATTTTACAAGTGTTCTTACAGCAGCCACAAACATAGACGCAACAGTGTACGAGTGTATGTTCGGGAAAGGCTTTGTCTGAAACACATATGATTTCCTTTAAAGGTTACAGAGGCCCAGACACAGATTCATTAGTGATTCCTGTAAGGTCCATCATGTCAGGAGGGTTAACAGGAAGAGCGTCGGCCCTTAGGTACAGCAGCGGCTGCTCAAGGACACGCTGTTTTTCTCACATCGACACACATCTGTCTCTATCTGTTCTCACTTTGCACCTCTTTCAGCCTGATTCACATCTCATATTATTATTAACACCTTCTTGAATGTATTTGAGCCTCTCTCTTCTTTCATTATGGATGTAATTCTTTCAAGTACACACTCACAACATTTATCATACTGTTTGAAGTGTGCATATACATACATGATTCTTCTGTAACTTTGCTACTTTGCTACTTTAGATGAGGGATTCACTTTTAGTTGCTTATTGGTATGCATATTACTAGGATATTGACTGTTTATTTAGCAATTACTATTATTAAGCAAATATTAATACCTTATTCTACAAAGCCATATATATCCTTTAACCCTAACCAATAACTAAACATAACTACTACAACAACTACTAACTAAAAATAAGCAGCAAATTAGAAGTTCACTGAGGGAAAACTTTTAGGTGATTTTTAGGTGGGGATGCTCCCCAATCTAAAATGTTACAGATTCTTCTATTAGGAGAAAGGATTTGTAAAGAAATAACCATTTTATTTTGAATAAAGTGGATTATAATATCTTCAAACATGTTTATTACAGTTACATTTTCAGAATTACCTTATTTTGGCCTTGTTATCAAGCCAGGCTAAAATTTTTCCTTTATACTGACTAGACAATGGTTTAAAATTTGGAAAAATTGCCATTTTCCACTGTCAGTTGTCCACTATATACTCCATATAAGCCATTCTACAGAATTGGTTCAAAGCTAGAGTTGGAAATGTCTTAAAAAATGTCTTTTTCCACAAATTTTGTATGTATGCAAATTATATAATATGCAAGGTACACATTTCTAGTAATTGTGCAGTTAATTCTCCTGTTGTATTTTCAGAAAGTTTTGGAATATTTGTCCTCTCCCCAAATTTGTCACTACTGAAACACAGTTATATATAATTTAATAAGAAAGGTTACATTGACCTATTAAGATTTTGCTTACATTTTCCTTGTAAATATACAGTGCCCTCCAAAAGTTTGGAAACGCCCTAGAAAAGTGGGGTTTTGGACAATATTGGCATGAATCCTTTTTAATTTGTGATAATTTTGCACTGATAAGGGACAACACAAACTACGAAAACATATTTTATTACATAAACACTTTATACATAGAAAAAACATACATTTTCGATTCATCAAAATGTCAATTTTATTAACAGCAGCTATTACAGCTCTGCATAATCTGGGCCTAAATTCATTGTATTCTAAACTTAACTGGCAATCAGTTGTTGAAGCTATTAAGGTGTGCTGACCCAAACATCTTTTAAAAACCTGGGCCAAGTTTAAACCAGTAACCAGGCATCACAGCTGGGAAAGGGTCTTGTCTGACTTTGACATGTATATATTGCCATTATTATGTATTTAAAATGAAAATTATTATTGCTGGTCTTCAATGATAACGTCAAGTTACTTTAATGTATTTGCACCAAAAAATGATAAGGATTTATGCTGATATCGTCCAAAACCACACTTTGCCAGGGGTGTTTTCAAACTTTTGGAGGGCAGTGTATATTTTTTTATATTTTATTAGGAAATTTAACAACTACAATTTTAACAATATTTCAAGTGTGATTTATAAGATTTGTTGTATTTTAAATCCAAATTTTCTTTCCAAAGACAAAAAGTTGATCATACTGATTTCAAATTTAAGGATTCATTAGTTTGAATATACATTGAACCAAACACCATCATAATATCTTCAGTATACTTTATTTTGACACAACATCCCGTGTTTCAGCAGTGACTGCACATTTTTGATAGTGACAGTAATGCTTTGGCAGCGACCGCATCACATTACACAATTTTAACCAACATACTAAAATGCTTTAATATGTTTTTATTATTTCCCTCAATTAAATGATTGTGTTCCCTTTTGTCACCACTGAAACAATGAGGAATGTTTCACTTGTGGCTGTTATGGTAGTTACAATTTTATGGGATAACACCCAGTAAAAAACAAAGATATCACTACTGAAACTCCACCAAATGTTTTGGTCGTGGCAGTTTCGGTAGTGATAATTTTAGATACTTTTAAACCTAGCTCAAAGATGCTTATCACCACATGGTTAGCTAGCACTGTTCTGAACAGATGTACACAATATAAAAACTAAATTTAATGGAATAACTAAGTGTTTAGAAAAAATGGTGTTTGATAGTGACATTCCTTAAAGTTACACACAGATTGTTCATCCCTGGTGAAAAAAACAACATATGCTGGTAGGTATGTTTTGATGCTGGAATGCTGGTTAGGTAGGTTTTGATGCTGGTTTATGCTGGTCATGTTGCTGGTCAAGGACCAGCATGAACCAGCAAAGGACCAGCATAAACCAGCAAAGGACCAGCATAAACCAGCAAAGGACCAGCTTAAACCAGCATCAAAACCTACCTAACCAGCATCCCAGCATCAAAACATACGTACCAGCATATGCTGGTCTTTTCACCAGGGATACCACTGAACACATTGACCTCAAAATGATGGGGCCTATCTACATCTATACACACACATATTATTATTATATACTCACATTATACATACATTCATCATTCAATGTGCTTCTCTCTCTTTAATTATTAAAAAAAATGAATAATAAATTACATATATTAAAATTATATATCTGACAGACAGAATGACAATTTGAAGACAAGAAATGCAATGTTAATTTTAAAATATCTACATCATAAGTGTACCTTTGTTTCAAGTAATTATTTGAGAATTTAAAGGAGAAGTCCACTTCCAGAACAAAAAGTCTGTTCAAAAGTTTTCACCCAGGTTCTTAATGCATTGTTTTTTCCTTCTGGAGCATCAGTGAGCATTTGAACTTTCTGTAATAGTTGCATATGAGTCCCTCAGTTGTCCTCAGGGTGAAAAGATGGATCTCAAATGTGCTCAGCCCTTTGTAATCCGAGATGTTCATGTCTTTCTTTCTTCGGTCGTAAAGAAATTGTTTTTTGACATGTATATATTGCCATTATTATGTATTTAAAATGAAAATTATTATTGCTGGTCTTCAATGATAACGTCAAGTTACTTTAATGTATTTGCACCAAAAAATGATAAGGATTTATGCTGATATCGTCCAAAACCACACTTTGCCAGGGGTGTTTTCAAACTTTTGGAGGGCAGTGTATATTTTTTTATATTTTATTAGGAAATTTAACAACTACAATTTTAACAATATTTCAAGTGTGATTTATAAGATTTGTTGTATTTTAAATCCAAATTTTCTTTCCAAAGACAAAAAGTTGATCATACTGATTTCAAAAATATCTACATCATAAGTGTACCTTTGTTTCAAGTAATTATTTGAGAATTTAAAGGAGAAGTCCACTTCCAGAACAAAAAGTCTGTTCAAAAGTTTTCACCCAGGTTCTTAATGCATTGTTTTTTCCTTCTGGAGCATCAGTGAGCATTTGAACTTTCTGTAATAGTTGCATATGAGTCCCTCAGTTGTCCTCAGGGTGAAAAGATGGATCTCAAATGTGCTCAGCCCTTTGTAATCCGAGATGTTCATGTCTTTCTTTCTTCGGTCGTAAAGAAATTGTTTTTTGAGGAAAACATTTCAGCATTTTTCTCCATATAATGGACTGATATGGTGCCTCGATTTTGAACTTCCAAAATGCAGTTTAAATGCGGCTTCAAATGATCTCAAATGTGGTTGTAAACGATTCCAGTCGAGAAAGAAGGGTCTTATCTAGCGTAACATTCGGTTATTTTCATAAAAATAATACAGTTTATATGTTTTTAATGTCAAATGCTCATCTTGTCTTACTCTGCCTGGACTGTTTTTTACGGTTCATGACAGTTAGGGTATAAAAACTCCCATCTCATGTTCTCCCTCTACTTCAAAATTGTCCAATATCGCTGTTTTTGTTAAAGGTGTTTGATCTTCTTTGCATGTTCACTTTGCAAAGACTGGGGTCTGTACTTCTGCAGCAATGTAGGATGATTTTGAAATGATTTTTGAAGTTGAGGGAGAAAATATGATTGGAGTTTTTCGACATACCCTAACTGTCTTGAGTCAGAATACACAGAGTTCAGGAAGAGCAAGATCAGACAAGCCTTTGTGATTAAAAAGTATTTAAATTGTATTTTTTTAATGTAAATAACCGATCGTTATGCTAGATAAGACCCTTCTTCCTCGGCTGGGATCGTTTACAACCGCATTTGGGATCGTTTAAAGTCATTTAAACTGCATTTTGGAAGTTCAAACTCGGGGCACCATATCAGTCCATTATGTGGAGAAAAATCCTGAAATGTTTTCCTCAAAAAACATAATTTCTTTACGACTGAAGCAAGAAAGACATGAACATCTTGGATGACAAGGGGGTGAGTACATTATCTGTGAATCTTTGTTTTGGAAGTGGACTTCTCCTTTAAGAACAAACCCCATTATCTTTATCTGCATATTTTAATGCAGTTATAGTTATTTGAGCTAAATAACTATCTGGGCATGCATAAACTAGTCTCTGTGTTAAGATCTTGTCTTAAAAAACTAGCCTGACCAGCTTGCAATTAGCCAATGGGTAACCAGTCTTACTTTTTGCTGATTCAGCTGAGACTAATCCATGTTTTCATGCAACTACATTTAAAAAATATGACCAGTTTTAAAGAAAAAAATAGATGACTAACTTTTAAGACTAATCTAGACCTTTTATGCAACGGGCAGTTTACTTTTTGTTGTACTCACATTCATCACTGGTGTAATTCACTCTTTACCCGCGGACGCGCGGATGTTGGGAGATGTAATATGGAGTCATCCGCCATCTTCTGGTGAATGGCAAAACTGCAGAAAGTTTAAGAAAAGTCACAAATTTAAAATTGTGAATTAACAGCAGACAAATAGATATGTGCAATATGACCCTGCTGTATTTATATTTAAGGTTGTTTGGTTAGTTACCAGCTGAAAATGCCCCCAAAACCCTCTAACCCCGGTGAAAAAAACAGCTTATGCTGGTAGGTATGTTTTGATACTGGAATGCTGGTTAGGTAGGTTTTGGTGGTGGTTTAAGGTGGTCCTTTGCTGGTTTAAGCTGGTCCTTAGCTGGTTTAAGCTGGTCCTTTGCTGGTTTATGCTGGTCCTTTGCTGGTTTATGCTGGTCCTTAGCTGGTTTATGCTGGTCCTTTGCTGGTTTATGCTGGTCCTTAGCTGGTTTATGCTGGTCCTTAGCTGGTTTATGCTGGTCCTTTGCTGGTTTATGCTGGTCCTTTGCTGGTTTATGCTGGTCCTTTGCTGGTTTATGCTGGTCCTTAGCTGGTTTATGCTGGTCCTTTGCTGGTTTATGCTGGTCCTTTGCTGGTTTATGCTGGTCCTTTGCTGGTTTATGCTGGTCCTTTGCTGGTTTATGCTGGTCCTTAGCTGGTTTATGCTGGTCCTTTGCTGGTTTATGCTGGTCCTTAGCTGGTTTATGCTGGTCCTTAGCTGGTTTATGCTGGTCCTTTGCTGGTTTATGCTGGTCCTTAGCTGGTTTATGCTGGTCCTTTGCTGGTTTATGCTGGTCCTTAGCTGGTTTATGCTGGTCCTTTGCTGGTTTATGCTGGTCCTTAGCTGGTTTATGCTGGTCCTTTGCTGGTTTATGCTGCTGGTTCCTTTGCTGGTTTATGCTGGTCCTTTGCTGGTTTATGCTGGTCCTTAGCTGGTTTATGCTGGTCCTTTGCTGGTTTATGCTGGTCCTTTGCTGGTTTATGCTGGTCCTTTGCTGGTTTATGCTGGTCCTTAGCTGGTTTATGCTGGTCCTTTGCTGGTTTATGCTGGTCCTTAGCTGGTTTATGCTGGTCCTTAGCTGGTTTATGCTGGTCCTTAGCTGGTTTATGCTGGTCCTTAGCTGGTTTATGCTGGTCCTTAGCTGGTTTATGCTGGTCCTTAGCTGGTTTATGCTGGTCCTTTGCTGGTTTATGCTGGTCCTTTGCTGGTTTATGCTGGTCCTTTGCTGGTTTATGCTGGTCCTTAGCTGGTTTATGCTGGTCCTTAGCTGGTTTATGCTGGTCCTTTGCTGGTTTATGCTGCTCCTTTGCTGGTTTATGCTGGTCCTTTGCTGGTTTATGCTGGTCCTTAGCTGGTTTATGCTGGTCCTTAGCTGGTTTATGCTGGTCCTTAGCTGGTTTATGCTGGTCCATAGCTGGTTTATGCTGGTCCTTAGCTGGTTCATGCTGCTCCTTTGCTGGTTTATGCTGGTCCTTTGCTGGTTTATGCTGGTCCTTTGCTGGTTTATGCTGGTCCTTAGCTGGTTTATGCTGGTCCTTAGCTGGTTTATACTGCTCCTTTGCTGGTTTATGCGGGTCCTTAGCTGGTTTATGCTGGTCCTTTGCTGGTTTATGCTGGTCCTTGACCAGCAAAAACCAGCTAAGGACCAGCATAAACCAGCTTAAACCAGCATCAAAACCTACCTACCAGCATATGCTGTTTTTTTCACCAGGGAAAACCATAAACATATTAGCCTAAAACCAACAAGAAAAATGAAACACCGTAGGCAGGGTTAAGAATTCTAGCAGGAATGGTAAGCAAAACAATAGTGTTCATTTTTTTAATTTTTGGTATATTTTGATGTATGTCGTACTTACTTTATGTATGTTTTGGTTTGACTTTGTCTCAAACATAGGCGTTTTCCGTCCTTTTAAGTTACCTTTGTGTATGTAATACACTATATAATAATAGAATAGTCTACATAATAATTCAAGCATATTTCAGCACAAAATAGTTCTGTCAAACATGTTGACTTTTGCCTAAAGACATCTTTTTTTTTTTTAAATTGCGTGCTGTGAGTTTTGAACCTACGTGGCATCCGTATCAACTTGGTTAATTCAAGATGGCGGCCACCACAGTTGGAAACGTGAGTTGTTCTTTAACTAAATAAATTTGTCCTTAATAGAACCTAAACATAGATGTGTCGCGATGGAACTGATATATGATCGTGTTTTTAACATGTTGACTTGGAATTGTGTATTATTTCGCGGGTAAATGACCAGATATGGTGAAGGTGTACATTGGCTATCCTGATAGCCTTTATGATTTGTATTCTTTGCCAAATACTAAACTGATGTAGTTGTCTTTTGCAGAATATTATACACAACGACCTCCCTACTGCTGTGCATCTACTCAACAGTCTCACAGAACAGGTTTGTAGTGTCACAGAACCTGAATATTTTGCTTTAGATGATTTAGCACATCATAACATATGTATAATACAAAGATACGACAAGAAGTGATGGTGATTGAAACGGTGTTGTTTTTAGGTTGCTTCAGTAACAAGTCATATCCGGGACCTAATAAAGAAAGTCAGAGAGAAAGCCTATCAGACTTCTAAGGTAAAATTACTTTCATGATATCGTTTACATAATATATATAATAAATACAGTCACAATAATCAAACAAATGTATGACATTTCTCTTCTTTTGGCTCTAGGGTTTGTCTTTTCTCGACTTGAGATATCATCTGTTATTGTTTTACCTTCAAGACATCACTCATTTGATCAGTTTAAAGACAGAAGGAGAAAGTCTGAAGGACAACAGCGCCATCCACAGGCTGGTCACCATTAGGACGGTACGACGCAAACTTCAAGGCACAAAACACATTCAGAAATTAATTTTGGAGTAGATTTTTGGGGGTATTATTCCTGTAATTCATTCCTCAGTTTAATCAGTTTATTCTTTAAGTAAACAAGTTCTCACTCTTTAAAGTACTGGCTATTCTGGCATCAAATATATTAGTACCATAATACAATATAATACATGTTTAAGTAAATTTAAAGGGATAGTTCACCAAAAAATGAAAATTCTGTCATTAATTACTCACTCTCATGTCGTTTCAAACCTGTAAGACCTTAGTTCATCTTCAGAACACAAATTAGGATATTTTTGATTAAATCCGAGAGCTTTGTGACCCTTCATAGACAGCAACGCAGCTGACACATTCAAGGCCCAGAAAGGTAGTAAGGACATTGTTAAAATAGTCCATGTGACAACCGTAATTTTATGAAGCTACAAGAATGTGAACTTTGTCGCACGTTCTCTAGACTATTTTAATGATGTCCTTACTACCTTTCTTGGCCTTGAACATGTCAGTTGTGTTGCTGTCTATGCAGGGTCAGAAAGCTCTCGGATTTCATAAAAAAATATCTTAATTTGTGTTCCGAAGATGAACAAAGGTCTTACGGGTTTGGAACAACATGAGGCAGAATTTTCATTTTTAGGTGAACTATCTCTTTAACTTTATTTTAGCTGCAGTATTTTAGAAATAAACCTTGCCATTGTTATTTCTGACTTCATACATAATGTATATTTGATTAAATGTACGAATCAGGTCGCATCAGTTATAAATCAGTATACACCTTGTCACAGCAGGTTCCTTTAAATGCCTATGCTTAAGGAGATTATTTTGTTGTATAGGTTTTGGAGAAGATGCGTCCACTAGATCAAAAGCTGAAATATCAGATTGATAAATTAGTGCGGACGGCAGTAACGGGCAGCCTTGGTAAGTCTTTCATTATTACACTTTTTGTCAACTGATTGCGCACATTCAAAACACTCATCAACAAGTTTACTGACTTGATTGTTGGTGTTTCTTCCAGCTGAGAATGACCCTCTACACTTTCGTCCTAACCCTCAGAATCTGGTCAGCAAGGTAATGTCCTTGTTATGTAATATAACACATATTAATAGTGTACGTATGTGTCTATATGCGTAAAGCAAAATTCAGTAAATGTTTCTTGTAATGAAAATATTTAATTTTGTTCATAAAGTTGAGGTCAAAAGTTTACATAAACCTTACAGAATCTGCAAAAATGTTAATTATTTTACCAAAGTAAGAGGGATCATACAAAATGCATGTTATTTTTAATTTAGTACTGACCTGAATAAGATATTTCACATAAAATTTGTTTACATATAGTCTACAAGAGAAAATAATAGTTGAATTTATAAAAATGACCCAGTTCAACAGTTACATATGTTTGATTCTTAATACTGTGTTCTCATCTGAATGATCATGAGTTGTTCTTGAGTCCCTTGTTTGTCCCGAACAGTTAAACTGCCTGCAGTTCTTCAGAAAAATCTTTCAGGTCCCACAAATTCTTTGGTTTTTCAGCATTTTTGTGTATTTGAACCATTTCCAACAATGACTGTATGATTTTGAGATCCATCTTTTCACACTGAGGACAACATGAGAGACTCATGTGCAACTATTACAGAAGTTTCAAACGCTCACTGATGCGGCAAAAAAAAAAAAAAAACACGATGCATTAATAACTGGGGGGTTAAAACTTTTGGAATTTGAAGATCAGGCTAAATTTAACTTATTTTGTCTTTTGGGAAACATGTAAGCATCTTCTGTAGCTTTTGAAGGGCAGCACTAAATTAAAAACATATATGATATTTAGGCAAAATAAGAAAAATGTACACATCTTCATTTGGTTCAAAAGTTTTCATCCCCTGGTTCTTAATCCATCGTTTTCCTTCTGGAGCATCAGTGAGCATTTGAACCTTCTGTAACAGTTGCATATGAGTCTCTCAGTTGTCCTCACTGTGAAAAGATAGATCTCAAAATCATAGTCCTTGTTGGAAAGGGTTAAAATACACAAAAATGCTGAAAAACCAAAGAATCTGTGGGACCTAAAGGGTTTTTATGAACAACAGCAGGAAGTTTATCTGTGCAGGGCAAACAAGGGACTCATGAACAACTATCACTAAACAAAAAAACACAGCTGTGGATCATTCAGGTAACAACACGGTATTAAGAATAAAGCGTATGTAAACTTTTGAATGCAGTCATTTTTATAAATTCAACTATGCAACATCTTTTTAGTGAAATATCTTATTCAGGTCAGTACTAAATAAAAAATAGCATTCATTTTCTATGATCCCTCTTATTTTGGTAAAATAATTAACATTTAGCAAGTTCTGCAAGGTGTATGTAACCTTTTGACCTCAGATGTATTTTTAATACATTCTGGTTTTCATTCTTAAAGTGTATACAGTTTACCTAAAAATGCTGCTTTTCTTTCACACATAGCTGAGTGAATCTGAGAATTCAGATGATGAGAATGAAGAAGGAAAATCAAAGGGGGTAAAAGAGCCCTCAACCGGCAGAAAATATGTACCTCCTCGAATTGCTCCAATGCATTATGGTAAGTCTTCTGATTTTGCAGCAGTTAACTTTGGTTATTTCACTTTAGTATTTGGATGTTGAAATATATAATTGTATTAATAGTTAATACTCATCCCAAACCCTCCCTGTCCATGCATAGATGGAGACATGACAGACGCAGACCGGCAAAAGGAGCGGATTGACAAACAGAAGAAAGCGGCACTCCGCAGCTCTCTGATCCAGGAGCTCCAGCAGCAATACAGCGACGCTCCTGAAGAGATCAGAGACCGCAGAGACTTCCAGACTGAACGGGAAAGCAGAGAGGAGCTAAACAGGTACATAAGTTTATGGAATTGCTTTATTCTAGATATTCGAGTTTGAAGTTGTAGATTACAGTAAATCCAGTAGATTATTCAGTACATAAGCACTTGGTAATTTTTTTTCGCCTAATAATTTATGGAAATTATTTCATAAAAGGAAAAAGTATGAGGAGTCCATGATGGTGCGTCTCAGCACGCCACGTGCGAAGAGGAAAAGAGGAATAGTGGGAATGACATCACAGCTTGGTAACATCACACGATTCAGTGACATCACCGCTCTAACAGGGGGAGAAGCACAGGTGAGCTGGCCCATGGCATCATGGGTATTATGTATGTGTAAGAAGTTCCCGTTACCATTGTAGTGACAGTTTTTGTATATGTATTCCTGTAATAGAAAAAAAAATCTACCAAAAAAAATGAATGCATTTTATTTGAGTGCATTTTCTCTTTTAATAGGGTATTGATCATTCAAAACCCAAGAAAAAGAAGAAAATTATCAAGAAAGGCAAAAAGAAAAGTAAGCATTTGTTTTGTTATGTGAGTACTTTCAAAAATACAAATGCCCAGTGTTGTGTATTAACAGATGTTTTATCTTTTCAGTTTTCAGGAAGCGCAAGTAAACCACTGATGCCAAGGAGAGTTTAAGATGCATTTCTTTCCTTGAAATTAATCTTTCCTTGGGACCTTTTTTTCTTTCATGAACAAAAACGTGGAGCCTTATCTAAAAAGGTTAATCGCGGTGCCAATCTTGATTTGCATATGCATTAGGTTTCTAATAAAAAAAAGGTGACTGAGTGGCATGCCTAATTTTTCGCTGAAGTGTATTTAGTGGTAAAACATTCTTGTAAAAGTGGTAGTCATGAGGATTTTAAAGGAATAGTTCACCCAAAAATTAAAATTCTGTCATTAATTACTCGCCTTCATGTTGTTCCAAACACTGAGTTCATATTCTCAACACAAATTAAGATATTTTTGATGAAATCTGAGAGCTATCTGACCCTGCATAGACAGCAACGAACCATGTTTAAGGCCTTGAAAGGTAGTAAAGACATTGTTAAAATGTGACATCAGTGGTTCAACCTTAATGTTTGAAATTGAATAAAGTTGCTATTTTTGTTTTCTTTGCATGCAAAGCTTCATGTTCCAAAGATGAACAAAGGTCTTATGGGTTTGGAACAACATGAGGGTGAGTAATCAATAACAGAATTTTCAGTTTTGGGTGAACTATACCTTTAATATGGGTTCACTCGTCATTTAATATTTAATCATTTAATTGGATCTATTTTGCTCATGCTTCAAGTACTTCAATTCTAGATTATTAATGTTGAAATAAATTGACAAAATAAAATGATCATAATTTAGTCAGATTAAAATATTATTTTTTCCCATGCAGAGTCTACATCTGTTATATCCATTTTGATTGTATTTGGTGTTTTTTAATGATTTTCGTCCCATTTGGATCACAAGGTTGTAATACTAAATGCGGCAAACCTAATCAACCCATGGATTCCATGTAATTTTTGCTTGTTTTTTTGTTTTTGTTTTTTTAAGTATATTCCTTTTAAGATGAAGCATGGTTACCTGTGGCAAGCCAGAAAAAATACAAATCTATTTATATGTTAAAACTCCAGTATACAGGTTTTAAAGTACAGTTGAGGGATGACCTCAAAATCAGGAGATCACAGAACTGTTTTTTGCATAGGATTTGTTCAAAGTTTGATGTTTATTGATAACGGACAGTGTCTCAGTCTAAGTCTAACACTTCAAAGCTTACAGATACATTTTGAGAAAAAGGAACATATCAGGCCATACAATGCCTTATATTAATATTGGCACCCTTGGTAAATATGAGCAAAGGCAGCTGTGAAAATAAATCTGCATTGTTTATCCTTTTGATCTTTCATTACAAAAAATCACAAAACTCTAACCTTTCATTGAAGTAGAACAGAAGGTGGGGGGAAATATCATTATGAAATAAATGTTTTTTTCACAGATTCAGTTATTGCAACGTCCTTTTCCCAAGATATGTTTTTCTCCTATAATGCCTGATAAGTTTGGAGAACACCTGATGAGAGATCAGAGACCGTTCCCTCATACAGAATCTCTCTAGATCCTTCAGATTTCCAGCTCCATGTTGGTGCTTCTTCTCTTCAGTTCACCCCACTCAGTTTCTACTTGCATCAGATGAGGGAACTGGGACAGCCATGGCAGAGGCTTCATTTTGTGCTTAGGGAGATATTTTTGTGTTGATTTTGATTTTTGTTTAGGATCATCCCACCCACGATCCATTATAAAATCTCTTACAGAGACAGTCAGGTTTAGATTTTTCTCTGTTGGTATTTAATAAAATCTATGATGCCATATATCTAAACAAGATGTCCAGGACCTCTGGCAGAAAAATCAACCTCCAACATTAAAGATACAACAGTATATTTAACCGTGGACATGGGGTACTCTTTATCCCTGTTTGCAACAAACCCATCTGGTGCATCCCATCTGATGGCTTTGCTGCCAAAAAGCTTTTTTCGTTTGATCTGACCATAGAAGCCAATCCCGTTTTAATTTCTGGTCATTTCTGACAACTGAATATGCTGGAGTTTATTTTTGGATGAGGAAGGAGGATTTCTCTTGAAACTCTCTCGAACAACATCATGACATAGGGGCTGTCTGGTATTTTAGGCTTTCTGACCCCAAGTCTCAACTAATCTCTGCAATTCTCCAGCTGCTTGGAGAGTCTTTGGCTAGTCAAACTCTTCTCCTCACCGTGCATTAAGACGATACAGATACACTAGATGAATGGAACTTCTTTAATTATTGCCCTGATGGTGGAAATGGTTTTAATGTTTTAGCTATTTTTACATCTTTGATGGATGATTAAGGGAATTCGGTCTTTGTGTTCCTCATATTTACAGTAGTCAACATTTGAAGTGGATCAAAAAAATTCATCAGAGTTGCTCTAAGACAACAACGGGTTTTGTTTTGGTTTTAGGACAACTTTGATGAAAGGTTTTGTTCCACTTCAAATGTTGACTACTGTATAATCCTGTGGAACAGGAAGTCACGGCTGGTCAATTCCATGCTCAAGTCATCCTGGTGTGCTAAAATTTTTTTAAATATGAATGGGAATATTACATCATTATGGAAGCCCATTTCCACCACTAAATAAAACATTTCAAAAAAAGGTAGTTGAGACTTTTTATCTCACAATTCTGAGTTTTTCTCTGAATTGTGTGATGCAAACTCGCAATTCTAACCTTTTTTTCATCAGAATTATGATATAAACTCACAGTTACGAATTATAAAGTCAGAATTGCAAGATAAAACTCACAATTTTGACTTTTTTTCTAAGAATTACATGATATAAACTGGCAATTCCAAGTTATAAAGTCAAAATTGCAAGACAAACTCACAATTTTGAGAAATAAAGTGTGAGTTTATATCTCGTAATTGTGACTTTTTTTTTCTCAGAACTGCAATTTTATAACGGGCAATTGTGAGATATAAACTTGCAATTCTGAGTTAAAAAGTCCAATTTTGAGGGGGGGAAGGGAACTGATATTTTCTCAGAATTGAGAGTTTCTATCACATTTCTGAGAAAGGTCAGAATTGCAACATACAAACCCACAGCTGCGAGAACAAAAAAGGTAAAATTTTTTACTTTCTAGAAATTGTTTATATCATGCAATTCTGAGAAATAAAGTCAAAATTGCACTTTTTTTTATCATGTAATTCTGAGAAAAAGTCAGAATTGTGAGATATAAACACTTTATTTCTCAAAATTGTGAGTTTGTCTTGCAATTTTGCCGTTATAACTTGCAATTGTCAATTTATATTGTGTAATTTTTAGAAAAAAAGTCAAAATTGTGAGATAAAAAGTTGCAATTACTTTTGTCAGTGGTGGAAACAGGCTTCCATACTTATATTAGATATTTTACTTATAAGAACTTCTAGGGGGACCAATATTTGTGGCCAATATGCATTGGAGAACATTTATTTCATAATGAGATTTCCCCCCAGCTTCAATTGTTTCACTTCAATGAAAGGCTAGAATTTAGCGTTTTTTTTGAATGAAAGACCAAAAAGATAAACGATGCAGATTTATGTCCACAGCCACCTTTGCTCATATTTACCAAGGGGGCCAATATTAGTGGAGGGCACTGTATGCGTTTAGAGCAGCGGTTCTCAACGCTGGCCCGCAAGATCCATTTTCTTGCAGAGTTCATCTCCAACCCTAATCAAACGCACCTGAAGTTCATCAAGGTCTTCAGGATCACTGGAAAGTTACAGACAGGTGAGTTTGATCAAGGTTAGAGCTAAACTCTAAAGCTGAGAACCCTTGGTTTAGAGAAATAGATATTTGCTAAATTAGTTGTCACAGCACAAAATGTTAATTTTTTTTTGTTTGTTTGTTTGTTTAAAGGGAGTATGCATAATTATCTGGCTTTTGTCCTTTTTCAGAACATATCTTCTGTGTTTTATTTATTTATTTTTTGTATCATTCATGGTATAAGAATGATACCTTCCTATTTTTCCCAAAACCATGGGATCCTTGCATGGATGTGACAAATGGAGCAAAAATGACCGACTGAAAAGACCAGATAAACACTTAGCACACTTGGATTTTAAAGTCAGAATTCCAAGATAAAACTCACAATTTTGACTTTTCTTTCTAAGAATTACATGATATAAACTGGCAATTCCAAGTTATACAGTCAAAATTGCAAGACAAACTCGCAATTTTGAGAAAAAAAGTGTGAGTTTATATCTCGCAATTGTGACTTTTTTTCTCAGAATTGTGACTTTATAATGGGCAATTGTGAGATATAAACTTGCAATTCTGAGTTAAAAAGTCCAATTTTGAGGGGGGGGGGATTATATTTTCTCAGAATTGTGAGTTTCTCTCGCATTTCTGAGAAAGGTCAGAACTGCAACATACAAACCCACAGCTGGAAAAAAAAAAAAAAAAAAAAAAAAAAAAAAAAAAAAAGTCAGATTTCTCACTTTATTTCTCGAAATTGTTTATATCACGCAATTCTGAGAAATAAAGTCAAAATTGCACATTTTTAATCATGCAATTCTGAGAATAAAGTCAGAATTGTGAGATAAAAAGTCGCAATTACTTTTATTCTATATTCAGTGGTGGAAACAGGCTTCCAAGAACTTCTAGGGGTGCCAATAATTGTGGCTAACATGCATTGGAGAATATTTATTTCATAATGAGATTTCCCCCCAGCTTCAGTTTTTTCACTTCAATGAAAGGCTAGAATTTAGCAATTTTTTTTAATGAAAGACCAAAAAGATAAACGATGCATATTTATTTCCAAAGCCACCTTTGCTCATATTTACCAAGGGGGCCAATATCAGTGGAGGGCACTGTATGCATTTAGAGCAGGGGTTCTCAACTCTGGCACGCAAGATCCATTTTCCTGCAGAACTCATCTCCAACCCTAATCAAACACACCTGAAGTTCATCAAGGTCTTCAGGATCACTAGAAAGTTACAGACAGGTGAGTTTGAGCAAGGTTAGAGCTAAACTCTAAAGTTGAGAACCCTTGGTTTAGAGAAATAGATATTTGCTAAATTAGTTGTCACAGCGCAAAATGTTATTATTATTATTTTTTTTTAAAGGGGGTATGCATAATTATTTGGCTTTCGGCATTTTTCAGAACATATCTTTTGTGTTTTAATTTCTTTTTTTTTTGTATCATTCATGGCATAAGAATGATACCTTGCCCTAAGAATTTACCTTTCTATTTTTCCCACAACCATGGGATCCTTGCATGGAAGTGACAAAAGGAGCAAAAATGACCGACTAAAAAGACCAAAAAAACACTTTGCGTACTTTTTACACAATGTCTTTTATTTTTTTTCTAATTACAGACTCATGGGTTAAAAATAAAATAAAAAAAGGAAAACATCTTTTCTCTTTTCGTCCATACCCACTCCCCCATCTGAAAAAAGAAAACGAACAGAAACGAGAAACCCCTCTCCACACAAATCCCCCTCCCTCCCCCCGAAATAAAAGCTCCGAAGCCCTCAAGTAACCGATACCTGTAGCCCACGCGTTAGTGCTCCTTCGTGCCCTAACTGCACTGTGCACTGAGAAAGACAAGGCCCTAGAAGAACCCTCCCCTTCAAGCCGGTCCTGCCTCTCTCACTCACTCGCAATTTAAGCAGCCATTGCTCTATCGTGGCTCTGCCTTCACGATATATAAACTTGTGTGGTGGATGTGTGCCGTGTATGCCGTGTCTGTATGTCTGTGTTAACATGGGCCTGGTGCGTCTCAGTATATTCATGTTGGGAAAGCTCAGCGCTTGTTATTGTAATAAATGCCTCCCGCTGTGGGCCGGTGCTCGCCCTGTCCCCCTCCCCCGCCCCCCCACACGGAGAGGATGGGGTGAGTGTGCATAGCGGGAGCAGAAAGAGACAGAGACGCCGCCGAGACGGTAGGGGGCGCCGCGGCCACCGGAGGAGGGGTAGTCAGCCTCCACTGGTCCTGAAACCTGAAACGACAAGAAGTGGTCTAATATACAAAGAGAGAGAGCAAGAGAGACAGAAGGGGGGGAGAGGGGGGGATGGGGCAGGAGAAGCAGCACAGGAACAGGAAAAGATGGTCGGGAATGGCATATGGCAGCATGAGACGAAAAACAACTTTTAAAACACAAAAGAAAGATCTCAGAGCACATGCCATCTTACAATAGTCGCATGGTGTGGAAGATGATTCGAGAACAGTAAAACGTAAAAAAACAACAACGCCCAACTCTAAACCGCTGTCGGAATAACAGGTGGAGGAAGTAATCCGAGTGAGGGATGAACGGGAAAGAAACCAGCGCTGGGGGGGAAAAGGGATTCCAGAGAGCACAGACAAAATAATAGAGATAATATGATCTCAAATAGCACAACTTGGTGAAAACAACAACATTCTTGCTATTAAATTGTTCACATGTTCACGTTACAATCATTTAAAATAAAAACAAAAAGTTAACATTTTTTTTCTGTTTGCCGTTGAGCGCAAACATATAAGAGGGGCTGTTTGCTGAGAGAAAAATCACAGCCAGACAAAAGGACACACATCTGCAGCCTGAGATTACATCATCATCTTCTCAAATTTAAACAAATGCCACCAAATCTCCCCGACGGCCATATTGTACCTTACCAGGGCGATCGCAACACCTCCTCACACGCACGCGCACACACAATCGCACACTGCGGCCAGTCAGTCTGTCTTTCCAGGAGATGCTTTTCTCTTTTTTTTTTTTTTTTCTTTTTTTTTGTCTTTTTTTTTCTTCTTTTTTTCTTCCTTTTTTGAGAGGGGTCTTTTTTTCTTTTCTATAGGGATACGGGATGATAGTAAGGGGGGATTTCATAGGGGGGTGGGGAGGTATTAGTAAGGGGAGTACCACGATGTTGTTCGCCCTCGGCCCCTGGAAAAGAGAGAGAAAAAGAGGGTGAGTTCTTTTTTGTGGTTGGTTTAAGAAGACGGACACCAATTCAATTTTTGGGGGGTGTGAGTGTGTCAGTAATAGGGCCTTATGCACTCAGGTATACACATAATAATATGAAATGCAATGTATACCCCTCTTCTTCTGATAAGTAGTGATTAATGCAACCATGTAGAAATATAAAGGGAAGCTGAGGAAGATTCTCCAACAGCAGAATGTGTGTATGTGTGTGTTATGTTCAAGCTTTAGAAATGGTGTAGTGTCCAGTGTAGGGGACAGTGAAAGCACGCTCTCCCTCTTTCTCTCTCTCTGAACGGGGCGGCTCCTGTGGTCTCTGTAAAGGAGAGATCCTTGGGACATGAACCCTCCATGCACACACAGTTACAGTCGACGACGACACACAGCTCTCCACGTATGGACTGGGCCACACACACACACTCATATACACATCGATAAATGCAGGGGCATCCATTCAGGCAGCCAGAGGCGCTCTTCATTCACACAAACCCCCTCCAGGAACAGGCTGTATGGCACAGAATCCTCTGTGTAATCAGTTGAATACTAAGTCAATATCAGGCTGCAGGAATGAACCCTCCATTCTGGAAGTGAACATATTGTTAATCATGCGAGGGGGTGAAGATGAACCAAAATGGGCTTTTCTGAACCAAACTTGCCTGGGGTCAAACACACACTTGCCTTCAGTTAATCAGAGCTGAGCTTGATATCAGCTACAAACTCAACCTAGATTTTGTTTTACAGTCTAATAAAATGGAATCTATAATGACCTACTTAAACTTTTACAGTGCGTTAATCCAAGCTCCACTCCAACAAAAAAGTCAAAGTGTGGCAGCGCAAGATTCTGATTCATAATATGCTTTCACCCTACCAGATCTTTCAATATGTGAACCTGGACCACAAAACCAGTCATGAGGGTTCATTTTTTGAAATTGAGAAAGCTGTATCTTTCCACTGATGTATGTAGGGCCCTATGATTTCCACAATGCAGAAAACACGGACAGAATTGCGGAATTCAGTCATAAAAAACAGAGTTTACTGTATAACGCGGAATTGTGTGCGAATGGCGCAGACGTGCGGTTTTGTTTACTACACACATACTGAAGTGTGCGTGACGCTCGCTGAGATTTCAGCGTCTGCCGTCTCGCCAAATGAAGACATGAACACATGAACAACATTTTCAGAACTGCTCTAAAGTTTCTTCGTTAGTATTTTCACCATTTCTTTTGAGAAAAACTATCATCATATAAACACAGAAATGCGAAGGCATTCACAGCAACCACAAAAGTTTGGTTTAACTTGAAGACATATATTACTATTGCAACTACTATTACTAAAATTGTTAAAACTTTATTTTATTAAGTAATAATCACAATATTTATTTTGTTTTAATTTTAGTAACTTTGTTTGCCAAAAAATAAAGTTGTGTTTAATTTTCATTTGATTAAGAAATAAATTAATATTTTGTCTTCATTTGATAACCAAAAAAGCGCAAATATTATAAAAATACTGTAAAAATAAAATTTACCAAATTACATTGTTTTTATGCATTCAAATAATTAGACATGCTTAAACAAAATTTGGTAACAATAAAACAGAAGGTGAGAAAAAAAAAAAAATCATAGGGCGCCATGTAATTTTTGTTCAATAATAAATTGTTAAATTGTTTAAGTTTCATAATTTTAATTAATTAGACACTTTTTGGTTAATACAATGTAATTTAACCATAAAAAAAAAAAAAAAAAAAAAAAGTTCAGAAAATGTTTCTGAATGTTTTTTTTAAATGGTTAAATTACTTGGAAAAAGATTAAATAAAACTGAACTTGGGAAAAAAAAAAAAAAACTGATTTCATAGGGTCATACGTACGTTTTGTTAGGATAGGACAATATTTGGCTGACATACAATTATTTGAAAATCTAGAATCGGAGGTTGAATGCATTTAAAGTTGTCTAAATGAAGTTCTTAGCAATGCAATTACTAAAAAATAAAGTTTTGATATATTTATGGTATATTACAAAATATCGTCATGGAACATGACCTTTACTTAATATCCTAATGATTTTTGGCATAAAAGAAAAACTGATTATTCTGACCCATATTGTTGGCTACTGCTACAAATATACCTGTGCTACTTAAGACTGGTTTTGTGGTCCAGGGTTACATATAAAGAACAGGAAATATTCAAATCATCACCAAAACTATTAAACCCGACAGAAATTGAGTGCTAAATTTATCCAGAGGGCTTAACAGGATTTGGATTGTGTCCCAAAACAAGAAGAGAACCACAGGCCTGTTTAAAAATTACTTTGTTTTGAGACACAATGCACCTTCATAGTGGGAAGCAGATTGACTTCCACACCTCTGGTGAGTGCGAAGGCTCATTCCATGCTCAGAATCTTACACTGCAGGAGGGAAATGGACAGCGATGATGACGATGGCTGTGCATGTGTGTTTAATGGTTTTTCTTCCTCAGTTTTCCTTTTAACATGACGACACACAGGGGTTTGTACAGAGAGTGCAGACTACAAGTAAGAGTGGTGCAGTTCCTTCTCTCCTCACACCCAGAAGCAAGCATGCATGCATACATACAGATGTAGACTGTTATACAATTACAGATCAGAACAGAAAAAGGTAACAAGTAAAACTTATCTGAACAAAAAAGGGAAAGAAAATAAGCACTGACATTTACAAACACTTATTTTGGACTGTCCCCTGTCCCCCCACCCCAGTGCGTGCACACACTTTCACAGCGGCACTCTCTGTCAGGATGGAGCCTGTGTGTGTCACTATCAAACGTGCAAGGTTGGCACTCAGCTCACCTGAAGGCCCGTCCTCTGCCTCTGGGGGGTGTGTAGCCACTGTAGTAGCGCGCCCGGGACGAGAAGTTTCCTCCCCGTGAGCGGAAGCGGGCCCGAGGGAAACCGCGGTCTGTGGTGCTAATGCCAGGGCGATTTGTTCTCTTGGCCCCAACCTGTATAAACAGAAATTTGTGATTAAAATTTTAAAAGACTCCTAAAAGAATCAAACACTCTACTAGACAAAGTTTTTGAACAGTATGATTTTTTTTTTTTTTTTTTTCTCCTCAACCCACCAAGCCTGCATTTATTTGATCCGAAGTACAGCAAAAAAAAAAAAAAAAAAAAAATTTAAACGTTATTTCTATTTAAAATAATTGCTTTCCATGACTGAATATAATTTAAAATGTAATTTATTCCTGTGATTTTAAAGGTGAATTTTTAGCATCGTTACTCCAGTCACATGATCCTTCAGAAATCATTCTAATATTCTGAAGGATCATGTGACACTGAAGACTGTACCAATGATGCTGAAAAATTAGCTTTGATATTTTCAAATATATTTGATATATTTAAAACACAGTTATCAAGCTTGTAATGCCTCATCTCACCTTAATCTGCCTTCCTCTGAATAAAGACTCATCCAGTGCCATGGCTGTCCTAACAGACTCCTTGTCTGCGAACTCTATATATGCAAACCTGAAACGTGAAGAGGGCAATTGATCAAATGAGGGTAGGTGAGGTCAATTAAAAAGAACAGGAAGGCATCATACACTCAAACCGCTATGAATTATTTATTGTTGTAAGCAAATATATACACATATGCATGCATCAAAAAACGAAATATTCGTATTATTAAAAATGCATTAAGATATGAACAGAACACTGTGTTCAAAGTTGTGATTAAAGCACTGCATCAGAAGTTACCCCATGCAATGTGGCAAATTATTAATGGGAGCAGCTTGAAAATACTGTGCACCAGAATAGCACAAAAGCTGAAGAACAATCTCACACCTCAGTCTCAAGTGCACATATAAATAGTGTAAAATCATGCCACATAACTAAAGGCCATACTAATAACCGAAATGTGCCTATGGATACTGAGTGGCCATTCAAAAAGATCAGTTATTTTTGGTTATTTTCAAAACAAATTGACAATTTTATACTTTTTAACCTCAAATGCTAGTCTTGGCCTGTCTCTGCGATGCAATGCACATGCACAGTCTGTGTAATCCAGGTCAGTACAGTTAGGATATGTCAAAAACTCCTATCTTGTTTTCTTCTTTAACTACAAAATCGTCCTACATCGCTGTTTTGCCTTTTTTTTGTAAAGGACGTTTGATCTTCTTTGTATGTTCACTTTGTAAAACACTGGGTCAGTACTTCTGCAGTGAAATAGGACGATTTTGAAGTTGGGCAAGAAAATTAGATGACATACCGTAACTGTCTAAAACCCTAACATTTCCACATTTTTCTCCATTTAATGGACTGATATGGTGCCCTGATTTTGAACTTCCAGAAAACAGTTTAAATGCGGCTTCAAACGATCTCAAATGCGGTTGTAAACGATCCCAGCCGAGGAAAAAGGGTCTCATCTAGCGAAATGATCGGTTATTTTCATTAAAAAAATATATATATACAATTTAAATACTTTTTATTCTCAAATGCTCGTCTTGCCTTTCTCACCCCGAGTATTTTGGTTCAAGACAGTTAGAGTATGTCGAAAAACTCCGATTGTATTTTCTCGTTCAACTTAAAAAAATAATTTCAAAATCATTCTACGTCGCTGCAGAAGTACTGACCCAGTCTTTGCAAAGTGAACAAGAAAAAAAAAAAAAAAATCAAACACCCTTAACAAAACAGCGATATAGGACGATGTCGAAGTTGAGGGAGAACATGAGATGGGAGTTTTTCGACACACCCTAACTGTCATGAACCGGAACAAAAACATTCCAGACAGAGTAAGACAAGATGAGCCTTTGACATTAAAAAGTATATAAACTGTATTATTTTTATTAAAATAACCGATCGTTATGCTAGATAAGACCATTCTTTCCCGCCTGGGATCATTTACAATTGCATTTGGGATCGTTTGAAGCCACATTTAAACTGCATTTTGGAAGTTCAAAATCGGGGCACCATATCAGTCCATTAAAGGGAGAAAAAATGCAGAAATGTTTTCCCTCAAAAAACAATTCCTTTACAACTGAAAAAAGCCATGAACATCCTGGATGACAAGGGGGTGAGTACATTATATGTGAATCTTTGTTTTG
This sequence comes from Labeo rohita, assembly GCF_022985175.1. Taxonomy (NCBI): domain Eukaryota; kingdom Metazoa; phylum Chordata; class Actinopteri; order Cypriniformes; family Cyprinidae; genus Labeo; species Labeo rohita. The sequence goes on along the minus strand of NC_066892.1, from coordinate 18,087,335 downwards.
GAAGTGGACTTCTCCTTTAATGGCTAAATAAAAAAAAAAATTTAACAGCAATTTATTAAAAGTTAAAACATTAAAAAAAATAAACAAAAAAAGTACAGCACTATTAAATGTTTTGTTTTTTCCCTTCAATTCAGTTTCATTTTTACCAAATTGTGTGCTTTCCAAAAATTTTCTGAATCCCATTTTAATGTTTTCTTTTTATTTTAATAATCAAAAGCATCTCTAACTGATTTTTTTTTTCCCCCAGAAGTACTGTGGTGTGTATTTAATTTTTTCTGGTAAATGTTCCTTACAAGTTATGCTTTAATAATTCTTATCACTACTAGTAGTACTATCATTACATCAATTAATATATCTTTTAAGTTAACCCAGACTTTTATTCTGATGGGTTACTGTAAAAATCTTAAAGTTTCTGTTTGTATATAATATGACGATAGTTTTGCTCCAAAGAAATGGTAAAATGTTAGCCTGGACCACAAAACCAGTCAAAGGGTACATTCTTTTTAAATATCACCAGAAGGTTAAATAAATAAGCTTTCCACTGATGTATGGTTTGTTAGGATAGGCCTATATTGGGCCGAGATACAACTATTTGAAAATCTGGAATCAGTGGATGCAAAAAAATAAAAAAAATAAAAACTTAAGAAATTCACCTTTAAAGCTGTCCAAATAAAATTCTTAGCAATGCATATTACTAATCAAAAATTAAGTTTTGATATAGCTACTATAGGAAATGTGTGATCCTTACTGAATACCCTTTGATTTTTTGGCATAAGAGAAAAATTGATAATATTAGCCCATACAATGTATTGTTGACTATTGCTTACAAAGTCCTACTTACGCCTAGTTTTGTGGTCCAGGCTCACAAAAACTCATGAAGTGACTCTCAAAGCAGTTCCAGAGATTGCTTATATATTAGATACTATATATTATTATTATTATTATATACTTATATATTGGGGTGGCAGATGCTAAAACATCACGAGCGTAACACACACTTGAGTATATGTGTAGTAAGCGAAACCACACATCTGCGCCATTCATTCACACGCAAAAAATGCAGGATTGACTTCAAAAAGTCATTTTGTGGTTTATATTCAGACACTAGTCCTGATCACATTTTTGATTAAAGTGGATTGACCTACTTTTGATCTACTCATTCAAAATTTGGAAAATTCCTAACATTCCACACTATACAGTCAATTCCATTTTTATGACTGGATTTTGCATTTTCCACTTTCCACATCACGGAAATAATAAGGCCCTACAGATGCTGCACAATGGCAAAGAAAATAAAACGCCCCAAATAAAGACGAATATTGTAGGTTAAGAGAGAAAAACAAATAGAGGAATGCATGAATTACCCTTTGGGGTGTCCTGTAAACTTGTCACACAAGATGGTGACTCTGTTTACGGAACCACAGCCATGGAAATGCGCCTCCAACTCCTCTGCCGTCGCACCATAATCCACCTGTGAAAGTCAAAATCGAATCAGCACCACTTCTAACGTCATTAAATATTATGCGACATTTAAAAGTAGGTATAAGATAATTGCCCGTACATTTCCAACGTAAATAGATCTCCCATCAGCTTCCATCTTCTCTTCAATGGACATAATGACAGGGCCAGCTGCAAAGAGAAAACACAGTATTCCTATGCAAGTCCGACACTCTCATCAATCACCATATGCAAGCATGTGATTTAGCACAGAAACCATTGTCTGCAAGCTTACTGCATAGCTTCACAGCTGAAATCTAGGTTGCGTTCTGTTTCTAGTCACATCTCAATTGACCTCAAATGGTCCAGTGCTAGTTATTCTTCTCCCTCTGATGCAGTCCTATTCATCAGCACTGTCTGTTCTGCAGTGCTCTCCTTTGAGCTCAGACTTGCCCGTTCGCCCTCCCTCATTCATTCATTTAGTCTCACTTACCAGGTGGAGGACTGAGATTCATCTGTTTCTCCACCTCGTTCTGTAGCTCCTTCAGTTTCTCTGCCTCCTCCTCCATCTCTCGCACCCGGGCTTTAATTGCCTCCAGCTCCTGAAAAGGCAAAGTGATGCACATGTATTTACTTCACCCACCACAAAAATGAGTATTTTGCATAACTACATAATTGATTGTGGTGTCCCTCATCGGCAGCCACACTGGATCTATATTGCATCAATATCATGTGTCGCTGCTAAACCCATTTTGAAATGCACAGCCGATTTCTTTCCCAGAATGCATGCTCATTCATTCTTCTCACCAGTGATCCTGGAGACAGCATGCACATGCACTTTCACACGTGATTGTGCACTGAGCTCTTTCAAAGCACCATTTATTATTGTCCAGTCAGCAAGACGCCCTAAGCATGATGCCATCCGTGCACGCATTGTTGTGCGCGAACGAACACACTTTTGGTGTGTGTTCACACGCACGCACACAAGTTTCAGCAGTGCTGCATTGCAGGGCAGTGGGAGTCGCACTGGATCGCGAGTAAAGTAACACAGCATGCATGTGATGGCCTCTTTCAAGCAGTCAAAACAAGCTTTAGCATGCATTTACAAACGATCAGATCCGCAACCAACGGTGGCTAATTGTTTAAACACTACAGATGATCATTGCATGATGAAATAAAGCAGACATGCATTCAGCATGCAAATGCATGACCTATTCTAGCTGCTACAATGTTAACGTGCATGGAGAGAAACGCACCAGCCCAGCCCTAATGCACCATCTCCATCACAAAAATCACAAACAAATGATGCAATACATCACAAGCGACATTTCATCAACGCACATCGAGTAAAATGATCACGGCGAAACAGATGTGCATTACATACAGTGCGCTTCGCCCACCGACAACTCTGTAGTTTTCCTTAATTCGATGCAAAATCGGAAAATAAACGCATCTCACGTCTCTTTTAACATGTGAAACACGTCGCATGAAGATTTAGTCCATTGCAGAGGCCAACGACAATCCCGCGCAGTTACCAACGCGACTTACTTTTGCACGCCACAAATATTACTGATCAGAAAAGAGGCGTGTTTACCGTGAGCCGTCTGCTTCTTTGCGGATGGACCCACACTGCTGCGGCTAATGGCGGCCTGTCCTACCCTCGCCCCTGTCTCTTACATCTCCCGTCTCGCATTTTTTGCGATGAAGATTTTTTTCCCCCGCTAGGTCGACAGATCTGGCGCAGAGGAACCCAGACCGATGTTGCGCCAACATGGCGGCCAGCAGCACGCATGTCACTCACTAATTCTACTGCACTGCGTGAGCCACAATGGCGGACAAACCGACCTGGCAAAACCGATTTCGCGTAAACACAAGTGTTCGCTTTTCGTATGAAATACGCAGATTTCTTTTAAATGGTGACGCTGGAGGTGAAAGCCTATGCTAAAAAATGAAACTAGTTGTTAAAGCGAGTATAATGCGTCCTTCACTCACCGGGTCTTCAATAGCGGCCTCTCCCTCGTCTAATCCCGGTTCTTCATCGCCGACGCCTGGGTCTTCAAGTTCTGAGTGTCCCGGATCTGAGTCCAGCAGAGATTCCTCTGCCAGTCCGTTACCAAACTCCGCCATCGCCTGATTCCCGGTGGTCCGACGCGCCTCGTGGCTGCACTACAGGCCGCGACTCTCACAGGGGGGAGCGAGAGAGAGGGGTAGGGGAGGGAATAAAAAAACGGCGGAAAACGCCGCTCACTAAAGTTAAAATGGGGAATAAAAGCCCGCCTCGCTTCTTCTGGAGCTCAAACGTGTCCTTCAGCGGGAAAAAAACTACACTGTTTACCCAAATATAAATAGCTTTCACTTCGTCAATATGTCGCACTTACTACTATTTACATTAGAAGACAAATTCAGAAAAGCAAATGTGTATTCTTCGCGAGGGCTCGTGTGTTCCAGAACAGAAATGGAAGCCGTAGGCGGGGATTCTGAGCACTGCAGGCACACCATCGACGGGTGATTGGACAATTGCTCACTTTGGACACGCCCCCTTAACGTATCGACAACGGGTATTGGTGTTCGCTGGGGATATTTCTCTGCGCTCACTGCTTAGACTTTACAACAGCGATTGTGATTGGATGAAAGCAGCGTCAATCACGGCTCGCGGACCACCTTTAGATTGAACGGTATTTGTATGGGATTATAGCTACTATGCAATGTTGCCATGTCCGCACAATATAATCCACGTGGACTTGTGTTTTACATAAAGTTTTATATTTAAACTTACTTCCAGAATACAGACCCATACTTAAGTTTCATAGTAACGTTACTTGGTCTAAATAGCACAATCAAGTATGACCAACCATTGAAGGCAGTTCAGTTGTCAAATATCAGGAATAAATTTATAAATGAAGTTGAATAAAGCATGGCCACTAAAATGTCTGTTATTAAATGTTACATACTATACAATTTCTTACTTGTGTGTGTGCACAGAAAAGACCATTTTAATCTTTAATTTAGATGATCAGTAGCTGTAGATGGTCTGTATGTGAGATATTTTAATATATATTTATTTTAATGTACACTATCAGTCAAAAGTGTTCCTAATGTTTTTTTAAAGAAGTCTCTTTTGCTCATCAAGCATGCATTTTTTGATAAAAAATAAAGCAAACGTAATATTGTGAAATATTTTTACTATTTAAATAACCGCTTTCTATTTGAATATATTTTAAAATGTAATTTATTTCTGTTATCAAAGCTAAATTTTCAGCATCATTTCTCGTCTTTAGTCTCACGTGATCCTTCAGAAATCATTCTAATATGCTGATTTGCTGCTCAAGAAACATTCATTATTATTATCAATATTTAAAACAGTTGAGTAGATTTTGTCAGGATCCTTTGATGAATAGATCTGAAGATCAGCATTTATCTGATATAAAAACATTTTACACTATATCATTCAAAAGCTTGGAGTCAGTATAATTATTGTTTTATTTATATATATTTAATTATATATATATATATATATATATATATATATATATATATATATATATATATATATATATTAGAAATTAATACTTTAAAAAGCAGTTATTTTCAATAGTTAAAAGATTTCAAAATTTTACTGTTTTTGCTGTATTTTGAATCAAATAAATGCAGGCTTGGTAAGCAGAAGAGACTTCTTAAAAAAAACATTAAAAAAACTTTCGACTGATAGTACACATATTTAAAGTACATTTTTATAATGCAATGTACTCTTGGTCTAAGATATGATTAATGCAAGAGTCACTTAATTAGGGCTAGTTTTTCAAGTAAGATCTGGCAACATTCCTATGCATGGAGAAATTCCTAAATCTTTAATATAACTTTACCCTGAGGCAATTAAATTTGTGCATATTTGTCTTAACCACAGTGTGACAGGAATATTGATATCTTCAACAAGTAGGCCTACTTTTTCAGTATTTTTTAATTTTGCCTGCCACATCAAGCAACATATAAAGCTCACGCAGTGTTGGATGACACAAGATATATGCTAAAAAATATATGATCAATTAAAATATTAATATGTCTACATAAACAATAAGGGTAATTTACATAATGAAGAGAAACATCAATACATGAACTTCAGTTTATTTGTTTTCTGCATAAGAAAAAAGGAGAACCAACACAAAATGAAGGTACAAGTGAGGGGAAAACAAGCTTAATCAATATTCTATTTTTTCATAACAAGACTGCCACCATTATCGTTCAATATTCATATCAACGACATCTCTAAGTCTGAGATGCCATTAAAACCGTTATGAATCAATAATAATCAAAAGTGATGAAAGTACTGAAAAATAGTAAGTAGTACAGTTATAACAAGTGATAATCAAGTGTCAATGAAAAAGTGAAAAGATAATATAAAAGCATTTCTCCATAGTCTACCTATATACTCTGAACAGTGCAACACCGTGCGATCCCACGTCCTGTAGCACTGCACTACAACCCAGTCCATGTTCATTTCATGAGAGCTACAACTTGACGCTAAGTTGAAGAAAAACAACTTGTATTTGCTGGGATATATATTTCGAAAACAAAACGTTCAAGTGTTCCGAGCCGAGTTGTCTGAAAAGCATTTATCCGTAGCTCATGCTTAAACCCTGGACTAGTTCAAAGTGTCAAGGCATGGGAGCTCCATTTGCGGTTTGCATTGCGAACACTTCCAATCAAGATTGCTTTTTGGTTTCTTTAATGAGACAAAGCAAAAAGTAGAATAACTTTGGAATATCATTTTTCTTAATATAGTTCATTAAAAAAATCTTTTTTAGTTTTGCATTTTGTTAAAGTATTAATAGTATCAATAATATTATACAAAATAAACCAAAAAGGAAAATCGTCTTTAGTATTTCATGTCCTTCAAATCACACCTCCTGCTGCCCTGATGAGTAGTTTCCAGGTCCACTAAAGCACCCTGTCTTCTCTCCTGGTGGGTTTTACGAAAAAATACTTGAATCTACTCAGTATGAGCACTCAACAACACAAAATGATGCTTAATGAAAGAACAAGAAAAAAAGATGACAACTCTCTCCCATAATTCTAAAAGGCTTTTGCTTTTATCATAAATAAATGACTTTTGTGTTTAATTAATATCCACAAGCTGGGGTTACTCCCTAAAAATTCAAACCGAAAAGTTTATCAGAGGGTACAAGGTATGTCATTTCGATGTTCCACAAATCCATATAAAATCGTGTACAGACTTGACTTTGGCTTCGTGCACAGCGGCTAGGTCTGATCCATATATTTTTTTTTTGTTGTCTGTGTTTAACTATGTGCAATGCAAACCCTTTAAAAATAACATTAAAAGCTGATTAATACTTCATTATAGTTTGACATACAGTTCACCATACAACAAAATTAGGTTTATTTTGCGGAACACGAAACCTTAAAAAAACATGTCTGAGACTTTTAAAAGGGTCAAAGTGCTGTATGATGACCATCTGACATCTTTCAACGAGAGCTCTGCTGATGACTACACGATTGTCATGATGGTTGTTCAAAAATAGCATATATCGTATTAACAAAGTCCTCATTTTAATGCATCTGGATTCAGAACACTCTCCCAAAAATCTCCAGACCGCGCATATTCTCAGTCTTACTTGTCATTTCATTGCCATCTGCTGTTAGCGTAGCCTAGTCAATAAATTTCTTTGAGTTAACAAGACGATTGGAGATAAATCAGCTTAGAAACGACTCTTCTATATAGGCTTTAAAACAGGCTAAAGACCACCCTGGCTCAAGCAAAAGCAGTACCACAAACATAATTGAGAACCCAGAGCACTTTGGTTGAGTTTTTGGGTGCTTCATTACCATAGATTCTCCCAATCAAACAAAGTGTTTTGTGTAAATGTGAGTAGAATATTACCCAACGTAATAGGAGTTTAAACCGAGATGAAGTTGTGAAGACGGACCATAATCACATAAGCATTAGCATGTCCATGATTACCATTTCAGTAGATTATTTATAGTAAAATGATGCTGTGGCAATAGGTCATTAAAAGGAGCCCTGTAAGCAAAGACTCTATATAATAACAATAATAATAATGTCTCGCTGATATCCAAGGAGAGAGAGAGAGCGAAGATGGCCAGAGTCAACTGGGCCCACTCCAATTTTAGAGCCTCAAAAGAACATTAGCTTAAAAGACCAGCACCCATCTTCTGTCTATTGAAAGCCAACAAGTCTAGTAGGTCCGCAGACAAAACCAGCTTCAATTCATTGTTTAGCTGGAGCTGCTAGCTGGTGATGGGGTAGAAGACTGGCTGGCAACGCCAGTAGACCCCGTACCAGATCCGTTGCTGACCAACGACGCTTGCTGACCAAAGTTAGTGGTTCTCAGAGTGGCAAGATGTCGAGCCGAGAAGACGTGGTCACGTGCCGCAGCCCTGGATTCGAATTCAACCCCACAGGCGTCGCACTTGCCTCTCAGAGTCTCGCGGCCTGTTGTCTGGCCGATGGTATATGATGGAGTTGGATCCACAACTGTCAGTTGCACAGGTTTGGGCAGGATGGGACGGTTGGCTCGGAGAGCGTTATATTGTAGGTAGCTACCCGAGCTGACGTCTACCTTCTTAGAAGGGTCATTGGGGTTAGGAGACTGTGTGAAAACGTAAAATTATAATGTTAGTTTCTTTAAAATAAAAAATAATGCTAAGCAATATCAAAATTAATAAAGAAAACTGTAAAATTCAATGAGAATCCCTCTGTCTTAAAAGACAAGTTCAGTAAAGAATTAAAAATTTGGTCATTTATTTACCTGATGTTGTTAAATTACTCAATCTCATGTCGTTCCAAACCCGTAAGACCTTCGTTCATCTTCGAAACACAAATTAAGATATTTTTAATGAAATCCAAGCTTTTTGATTCTGCATAGACAGCAACGCAACTGACCCGTTCAAAGCCCGGAAAATTAGTTAGGACATTATTAAAATAGTCCATGTGACATCCGTAACGTTATGAAGCGACAAGAATACTTTTGGTGCGCAAAGAAAACAAAAATAACTCTCTGTGCGTTCACAAGAGTACTAATCATCTGATGTAGAACCCGGATGCAGTCTTCGTATGTCTGAAGATTTCGACAGAGAAGATGACTTGCAATTTTTGTCTAGCCTCACTTATTTGAACTAGAATTTACAGACAATAAACTAAGAGAGATGGATGCTCTACGTCCTGCATCAGCAGCGCCACACGTATGTGTCATGGTACTCTCGTGAAGCGTGTCGAAGACTGATATGGAAGAGAAGAAATTGTTGAATAAACGGATTTGTGTTTTCTTTGCACACAAAAAGTATTTTCGTAGCTTTATAAAACTGAGGTTGAAGCACTGATGTCACATGGACTATTTTAACAATGTCCATACTGTCTTGAAAAGAATGAAAATAAGAAAAAGAAAAAAAGTCGATGTAGGACTATTTTTAAGTTGAAGAAAACAAGATGGGAGTTTTTCGACCTACCCTAACTGTATTGACCCAGATTATACAGACTACGCATCGCAGAGATGAGACAAGACGAGCATTTGAGATTAAAAAGTATAGAAATTTTCAATTTGTTTTGAAAATGACATATCGTTTCGCTAGATAAGACTCTTCTTCCTCAGCTGAGATTGTTTAGAGCCATTTAAAGTGGCATTTAAACTGCATTTTGGATGTTTAAACCCAGGGGCACCATTGAAGTCCACTATATGGAGATAATTCCTGAAATGTTTTCCTCAAAAAGCATAATTTCTTTACGACTGAAGAAAGAAAGACACAAACATCTTGGATGACAAGGGGGTGAGTAAACTGTCTGTAAATTTTTGTTCTCTAAATGAACTTCTTTAATTTAAGCTCCGAAGATGAACAAAGGTCTTATGAATTTTGGACGACATGAGGATGAGTAATTAATGACTTTCATTTCTGGAGTGAACTATGCCTTTAATCATTTTACACCCCTATGACTATGATGACTCTTCATCAGTGCTGCATCTGTCACATATCTTGCATTGGTATGACATGAGAATACATCTGAAGACCTTGAAGGCCAATGACATAGTAGCTAAATGCTAAAATTGACACAAAACCAGCTGCTTTGCAATATTAAATAAAATGTCCTCACCATTTTCTCTTGCTGAAGCCTCCAGCGTTTCTCCTTGGCACGTGTATTTTGGAACCAGATTTGCACGACCTTTAGTGGAAGCCCAAGCTCTGTACCCACCGCCTCGCACTCCAGTGCATTAGGATGAGCACACGTCTCATAGCACGACTGTAGGATGGAGAGCTGAAGACAGTTCAGATGAGTTCGAGGTCGTCTCGGGGTGGAGTTCTGCTGCATGTAACTTGTTTCTTTTTGGCTTTGACCAGAGGATGCTGTAACTGTCACAGGGGATGGCGTGGTAGGGGTGGTGGTGGTAGTGGGCGTAGGTCGCTGTGAGCTCAGGCCTAATTGTTCTCTTGACAGGGTGTTGATCTTGAATGGACTTTTCTGAGACCAGTATTTGAGCCCGTTGTGTTTCTGAGATGCCAAGGCAGAAGACTTGTTAATTGGCGTAGTGGACAGTTTTGGCACCATATGGCTGGTAGTCCCAGACTCGACCCCTCCTTGATAATCATCATCCTCTTCATCGGTGTGGTCTGACTCGGCTCGTACCTCTTCGACCTTTCTTTTCGGAGCAGATCGAGATGTAGGAATCCCACTGACAAGCAGTGGGACTGCAACCGGTGTGGCCACTGTCTTAGGAGCTATTTTAACCATTGTAATGGGAGTTGCTTCTGCTTTGGTCTTGTGAACTAATGAAGGACTGGTGGACACAACAGTGAAAGATGGTGTCTGATTTGGTCTGCTTGGACCTTGAGTGGGAGTTTTCAGGGGCTCCTTGACCTCCTTCACCTTATCCGTCTTTGGAGGAACATTTCCAGTTTGGGTTTTCGCAGAGGTCCAGCCAGTAGAGGGACTTGGGTTAGGTTTAGGTGGGGTTGAGAATATAGGCTTCGAGAGGGGCCAGGTGAACTTAATGAGTGGTTTACCGACAGCTGCCAAAGTGCCATCACTGATAAAACGGACCTCTCCCTTTCGCTCCCTAGCCCTCATATTCTGGAACCAGATCTGAACCACTTTCTTTGGAAGGTTCACCCACTCAGATATTTGCTCAAATTCATGCTTTCCAGGGTTTGGATCTTTGAAATAACATCCATAGAGAATATCAAGCTGGTCGGCATGGATGATGGTCCTGGACCGCCTCATGTCCCTGAACCGTCTGACTTTTGGCCGCTTTTGCTCCCGCTCTTTTTCTCGCTCCTTTTCTTTTTCCCTTTCCATGAGCGATGTGCTAACTTTTTCTGCCGCCCTCATGTACACAGTGCTAGTCTTAGCCAAATTATTGCGATTAGTTAAAGTACTGTTATTGGAAGATGGGATAGCAATGGCAGAATCGGGCTTCACCTGAACTACAATGAGACTTCCATCTGTAGGAACTCCAACAGTTGCTGGTCTCAATCCCAGACCATCAAGCAAATGACTTTTCTGTATAGAGGGCTTGTTAGCTGATGATGATGTTGATGATAATGTAGAGCTGTGGTTTTTCCCCATGCTTAGATCCAAAGCAGACTCGCAATCATTACCGTTAGATAAAAAGGAGTGTGTAAGAGTGGCGGCTGCGGATGCATTAAGGGGGTCCGAAAGTGCTGCTGGATTTCGAGTAACTGCTTGAGTGTTTGAAAAGGCCATTTTACCCCGGTCACCTTCGGAAACACCAACCCCGATAACTGACGAAGGAAGCGAGAGTACATACGGACTGTATAACTGGGTGGAAAGTTGAGTCAAAGATAGGGAAAGGGGCAGTGACTGCAAGATCCCAGCTGGAACGCCCTGATGATCGACTGCAACTGAAAGAGGAGTAGGAGGGTCTGCTTGCGCCTCCAACTGAAGATCGAGATCAACATCTTGCTTCTCCCGCTTGATCTCCACCTCTTCCTTCGCAATCTCACTCTTTCTCTTTTTCCTCTTCACACTCTGTTCATCATCATATTCATCCTCTGCATCCGAAAGGAAGACTGTGGTAGAGCGAAGAACCTTTCCACCACCGCTTGACCTGTCAGATGTTAGCTCTACCTGTGAAGACTGTTTGATTGGGCTACCTGACTCTTCCCTCATAGAGCTGCTTTGACTTTCTTCATCAGTAACAATAACAGACGTATAGAACTCTTCATTTTCAGAATCAGATGTCAACAGGAGTTCTCTTGGGCTTCCCTTACCAATCCTGTGTCTTTCTGCACTACTGGACAGGTCAATGGCATGACTACCTGTCGCTGATGGACTGTGTCCATCTTCACCCTCATCTATCATTAAATTACCTTCTTCTTCCTCCATACTTCTGTCTCTTTCATCAAAGCTGTCTAATCTCTCCCTATCTTTGGATTGCCGGGCATCTAAGAACCACTTGCGTACTTCTTCTCCACTTAGTCCTACCTCCCTGCCGAGGGCTTCGCAGTCCTCCCGCTGAGGACTGGATGTTTCAGCATCATCTCGTGACTCTAAAAAGGCCCAAAGAACCTGAGACTGAAACTCAGTGAGCACAGGCCGTCCTGAAGACAAGAGCGGTTGATCTTTTGCACTTCTGTGGCCTGAAGATCTTAAGGCAAAATTAGTGTTACGAAAGGTACAGTTAGCAGCAGCAGAGCTGTTAACGGTATGTGTATGGCTGAGACCTTGGTTTGGATCCAAAACACATGACAAAGGACTATCACCCTGAAGGACTGGGGCTGCTGTGGATTTCGTTGCTTTGGAGTTTGCATCTTCCTCCTCACACACCTTTTCACCGGTCCCTTCGACTTCCATTTCACTTTCACCTTGCTCTTTTTCATCGCATGTTGTGTCATTGCCCACCATTTTCTCACTTTGCTCCTGTGTATTCTCACCCTTAATACACATCTCTTTTTTTACCCCATCAATTTTCCAGTCCTCTTCAGATTTTATTGACATTTGCTGATCACACGGCTCGACTTTTATCTCACTGCATACTCTCATCTCTGCACCCTTGTCTGGTGTCTTGCTGGCCTCCTCTACCTTCATCTGAGTGGTGGCTGGGAGGCCAAATGCAGCCCACTGACTTTGTAAGCCACTCAGTCTTTGGGCCAAGAGAGCCTGTTGTGCAGCACTGAGACCAAGAACTGGCACTGCCTGCTGCAAAAGCTGGTTTGGAGACTCTGGATTCTGGCCCTGGATTGGGGTTTGGAGTCCATTCAAAACCAGGGGCATGAGCATCTGAGGCTGGGGTATAAGCTGCGGGGTAGCAGCTCCTGGTGTTGCAGACGTCCCGGTTGTGAAGAGAGAGGGAAGAATGGAGTGTGGGAGAGAATTTGGGCTGGAAGTCAGAAGAGTGAGAATAGCAGACATGGCTTGTGCAGAGGCCACCGGAGAAGAAAGTAATGAGGGAGCTAGCTGAGGCTGCACCTGCTCTCCGTCTTTGGTCGTTACTGCTGATGCAGTCAGGTTTGCTTGGGTGACACAATTGCTGGTGGAGGCGTTAACTAACTGTGTGGTGCTTCCAACAGTGGTCGCAGCCAAATTTGTAACCATGGATCCAGTTCCTGTATTTGCGGTGGAACTAGGAGTAGCATTCCCAGCACTCCTGCTGCGACTCTGGTGCAACACAGATTTTAAATGACTTTCCAGGGTGATGGCATGATTGTAGGAGACACGACAGACGGCACACTGGTATGGTTTGTTGGAGACGTAAGGTCGAGCCAGGAAAGGAGTTGAGTCACTGTCTTTTGACCCGGTTCTCATCCTCTGAATATGGGTAGTTGAATTATAATGAACACTTAAAGCCGTTCTAGTGGGAAATGACTCCAAACACGCATTACACTTGAATGGACGGTTATCACCTTCAGAGGATACATTGTTTTTACAGACAGATCTGCCATTGCTCACAGAAGCCTCTGATGTTTTTGTAGTTTGCTCCGCATTGTCCTGGTCTGACTCCAGGCCCACCGCATCACTTTCCTCATTTCTCCCTCCCTCCATCTCTTCATCCAGCTCTTTTTCCTGAGAAGAACCACCCTTGTCACCTGCGTCTGTAGATTCGCTCTCATTTTGGGAAGCCATTGAGGGGGATTTTGTGTTCTCTAAATTTTTCAGCTGAGATGTGTCATCTGATGAATTAAATGAAAATTCAATGTTAGTAAGCCTTTAAAAAAAGTCCAAAAGGAGTTTTGTAACTCTAAACAGCTGGCTAACATTATGTAGAATATGTAAAACAGGTCTTGGACCATTTTTACTCATTTTCCACTAATCATTTTCCCTTTTTTGTTTTACAAAAAAAGAAGAGATGCACTGATTGCAATTTTCTTGGCCGATTCTGATTCTGCCGTTACAATACGATTTTCTTTCTAAGAACCATTATTGACAGCATATATAAACAAAAATCTATACTTTTTTTTCCCCAATGCAAAAAAATTGTTTACATAAAAAGATATTAAACATTGCAATTGCCCCAATTGGGACTAAGTTACAGATGTTCTTTCATTTAAACAACTCTAAAAATAAAGTGCTCTGTGACTGGAAAGAGGTAAAAATAACAGTTAACTGAAAAAAGGTTGCTGTATATAACAAAACAGTCATTTTGAGACCAAATTCTTACATTGTTTAAAATTAATATAGTTAAAATAATAAGAAATTGTAAAGTTGTTACCATTCAAATGAAAATAGTATCAAGAAACTCCATCTTTCCACTGCAGAGGAAACAGAAGTTTCATCTGAAGTGGTATTAGATGTATTTACACACTGTTTGATGAAGATGAGGTGCCATAAATGCATTTACGCCGCAAAATTTCAAATACATAAATAACTTCATAAGATTAATGTTAACATACAAATAAGAAATGTTAGGGAAAAGGCAACGATACTTCTAAATATAAAATCAAACCAGCAAATGACTTGATAAATGATTCGCTCAGAAACAAGGCAAGTGGTTGTATTTATGAAATAGTTACTGAATCATTGACTCACTTGATTCGTTCAAAACCATGGATTCATTCAGTAACGAAACACAGCTCTGTTGCTTGAAGACACACAACAGTTTAGCCGTGGCTTTAATTAGAACTATTTTTGTCAACAAAACTGTGCAAAAACAGTCAATATTGTGTCTAAAATGTAAGTCACTTAATTTTAACTTCTTGTTTATTGAACTATTATATAAAGTCAGTGTCATGTTGCAAATCATGCTGATATTGACAAACATCATGGTTGTGCAATGTTGCTTATATTATAAATTTCACTTTTTTTTTTTTTTTTTTTATACTACTACCGCAGTATGCATCTATAACTTTCTGAGAGTGCTGTTGCACTCATTTGTTTCAATTTCTGCACGAATCTCTCTCACACACTCACTAGGCTGCATAAGCCTCATCTGGCATGAAATAAATAGATTATCAGTCGCCGTAAGCGTGACGTCAAAACGGACCGACTCGGAATCGGCAGACTGACCGGCTGATCACCGGTCTGGGCCGATCATATGGAAAATCGGCCAGTTCTGGTCCATGGCCAGTCGATCTCTAATAAAAATGAAAAGTGTATATCAGAAATACTAAATATATTTAGTAACATTTAGCCAAAGCTAAAGTTAACAAATTTATCCTAAAAGTAAGAAAGTGCAATGTATAAGTATATGAATCCACAAATATCTGTATGCAAACAATGTTGGTTAAAAAAAAAAATAATAATAATAATAATAAATATCTATGACCTTAGAAAGCTTGAAAGCTTTTCATGACTTAAAACCGGAAAAATTAATATAATTTTTCCCCCTCTTTTTCAATCATCACGTCCAGGACACAGCACAAAACTGAATACTTGTGGGGGCCCACACTCAGTAGGCTATAACCTACAGGTGCTTCATTGCCATGGAAACTACTGAAGCGAGGTGGTCACCAACACAGCCAATTGTGCGTCCAGTGGTGCATAACCTAAGCCCGGTATCAATAACACTGGAACCCAGGATCTCAGTGCTGGGATAGCGCTGAACCACTGTGGCACAAACACAAACATCTGAAAATAATCAAAATTCACCTGCATCATTTTGGGCTTTGGATTCTTCATCTTCAGCAATAGAAGGGTGCTTAGGAGCAGCCTTACGAAAAGAGAAAAATTATTTACTTAAAAAACACATAAGCAGACAACACGAAACCATGTCATTACTTTTGTTGATACATACAGAGCCTGCACCATCAAAATAGTATTATTAAACATTTCTACATTTTTTTTTTTTAAATGTGCTGTTTGTAAATATACTCACAATATCCAGTAACTTATCAAGGCAAGCAGGGAGGACACTGTGTTTGTCCGAAAGGTGATGAGAGAGATTCTCACGGTCTGGTTGACTTTCCTGACATAGAGGGCATAACCACATTGACCCCCTGGTATTGGCACCTCCCAGAGTTTCTCCAGGCTCCTCCTTAAATTAAAGTCATATGTAACAATATTCAATCATATTTCAAAAAGGGGGAAAAAAATTATGACTCATTTACTTTCAGAATTCACTCTTTTTAGCAATTTTAGATTATATTTTACTAGTATTTAGTGTTTTTGGAACTGGCCATTTTTTAACACATCGGTGATCTAAAGAAAATTTAAAATTTACAAATACATGAAATAAATGCAGCACTTTCCTAAGCTAAAGTCTTAATGGGCTAGTTCACCTAAAAATTCAGTTCTGTCATCATTTACTCACCCTCATGTCATTCCTAACCAGTATGTAAAGTAGGATATTTCGAAAAACATTAGTGTCCAAACAACATTGGACCCTGATGAGACAGAAGAAATAAATTACATAAAATAGAATGACATGACAATGAGTAAAGAAGACAGAATAATTATTTTTGGGTGAATTAGCCCTTTTAATAAACATAAAAAAGACTATAGTAAATAAAAACACTTTATAGATAGCGTCCAAAGTAAAAGAATTCCTTCTGACAGTGCAAATATGTATAACATACAGTCAGCACTAAAATAGTTGTTCAGATCAAATAAGCTCATTAATTGGCTTTGATATAAGGTGATACAAATCAATAATAAAAAGGACACATCTATCAAACCACCATTTCATCCATTTATAAAGTATCTTTACAACAAGGTATAACATTTTGACTTATTATACAGGCTGTTATGCACTTATAACAGTACTTATGCAAGACATCAAATTTGATTCACAGATGCAGATCTTTCTGCTAGACACAACATAACAAATCTGTACCCCGGATACCTTGCGGCTTGTTTATAATTCATGCATTTGAACATACATCACTTTATATGAGGCATCCCTCATATAACACCCAGAATTATGCATGCATTTATCAGTTCTGCAATAACTAGGCTATTTATCGTCAGAGGAGGCCTAAATGTTGACCTTGACTGGTCTTCTAATATGCTGATGTGAGTGAAATCATAGTGTTGATCTGTCAACATGTTGCCTCTTGTGAATAAGGTGACATGGGCTGTAAATAACAGATAATGGGTGCAAATCCCCTGGGATGGTAATGGCAGTAATGTCTCTTTAAAACAATAACCCAAATAAATAAATAACACACGCGTCCAGAACAGAGACAAAAAAACATCTTAATTGACATCTAAACGACTTGATTTTGCGTGTGCATGCAAAATCATTTAAATGACACAGTTTCCAGCTTCGTTTTTACATGCCACTGTCAAGGAACGAACAGACATCAAATGCCAACAGTGCTACAATGCCACGCCAATTAGCTTCCCTGCTAGACTGAAAACATGCACTGAATCCTCAACACAAGTACTATTAACTTCTCTAAAAAGTCAAAGAGAGACGAACCCACACGCCGCGGGACACTGTCGTTCGACAGCGAGCTCATATGGCCGCCATAACTCTTGATGATTTCGTTAATTAACCCACAGCCTAATTAGCAAGACCCGTGTGCTGTTGAATCAATTGGAAACGGAGAGCTTTAGCCTGGCTCGCTAACACACACATACACACACACACACACTCACCCCCAGTGTAATCATGACAAATACCCCATTAAAGTGCATCGCACTGCAGTCTGCTGCCCTAATTACCCCCTTTTCCAACTTTAATCGCTGCAAAGCGACTGATTTGAGCGATTCCTTACTTGAAGGGTGCTGTTAAAACAAAAGAAGCCGTTTTCCCATAAACATTCGTGGCACTTCACATGGCTAACGCAGCTAACAACACACTCAACAAATTGGTCAACTAATTACGTATCGCGTATCAAGCCACAAATCGCCCACAAACTTCTCAAAGACGCCGAATTACATCTGCGAGAATAAATTAAACGCTAAAACAATCGCAACGCCCGACATGCTGCAGTACAAGTCTGCTTTATCGCACTAATTGAATTGTGTAAATAGGCTTTCGCCTCTCAGATGAAAAACCTCGGTCTTGATTAGTTCCTCGCCCCCCTGATTGTGGCCTGTTGGTCGGGCATTGAGGCATTCCCCGCCCGCCGTCCGCTCCACAGCGGAAATTGCGGCCTACATCGACTAAGCTATTTAATTAATGAATTTGGGTTGCTTCACACAGATGTGTTAAAAACAAGCGTTTCAGCATTTCCCCAAGCCAATACCTTGCAGTTGGCGGTCTAAGTTCGCCGTTGTGTATATAATGTAGTTATTTAGCATTATAAGTGTGTTTTAATAATTGCAGAACGCAGTAATTAACGATGGATGAAGCGCATTGCTGCTCGAAAAGAGCGACGTGCAACACAACGAGCAGCGAAAGGGGGTGGCGGGGCCAAAATGAGAGACCGAGGCAGAAAAGTTGGGATTTTAACACTCGAATTGCAACTAAATATTCGCAGTGAAATGGCATGCATCTAATTATTTGTCGTGCTCGGGACGCGGTGAGATCCGCGTCGCCCCCTCGATCGGAACTTCTTGATCAATTCGGCGTCAACATCGTTTAATTAACACTAAAGCAATTAGCTAAGGCTTTTACCTGCATGGTTGGGACTCCAGCACACGCTTCCTCTCGCTCTTTAAAACTGAAAAGTTTTCTCTCTCTCTCTCCCTCCCTCACTCACTCACTCCCTCCGTCCGTCCTCCCTCTCTCTCTCGCTCACTCGCATTGCTCTCCTCTAGTAAACACACGACAGCTCCCCCAAAAGCTGACTGCTCGCTCTCTCCAAGAATGTTCCTCTTCCCACTAACGGTTTATTAAACGATTTAACACACCTAAAAGCATGTCGGAACAGTGTTGTTATACTGCCATTAATTCACTTATTTCTAACTTTATTTAACATGTTCGCCTTTAGGGCGAAGTATTAAAAAACACACATGCCAAAATTTAAAGGTGTTTAAATGTAGGCGTGTGTGTATATAAATAATAAATATATTTATTTAGGCCTATTTTGTCATTAGCAATGGTGTGGTAATTATTGTATGATATCTAATAACCAAATAAAATAGTTCTAAGTGAACAAATGTAATTAATAATTAAAATAAAAATGCAGTATGATCTGAAAAAATACAAAAATCGTTAAGCAACTTTGATATTTAGCCACATTCATACAGAAATAAATGCTAAAGTACTTTTAGTGTATGAATATTATGCAATGACTTGAAAATATAGTCTATATATAATTTTATTTTTGTTAAGTCACACTTAATGTTTTGTATATGGTGATGTTTTATGTATTTTTATCGATCTATCTATCTATCTATCTATCTATCTATCTATCTATCTATCTATCTATCTATCTATCTATCTATCTATCTATCTGTCTATCTATCTATCTATCTATCTATCTATCTATCTATCTGTCTATCTATCTATCTATCTATCTATCTATCTATCTATCTATCTATCTATCTATCTATCTATCTATCTATCTGTCTATCTATCTATCTATCTATCTATCTGTCTATCTGTCTATCTATCTATCTATCTATCTATCTATCTATCTATCTATCTATCTATCTGTCTATCTATCTGTTTATCTGTCTATCTATCTGTCTATCTGTCTATCTATCTATCTATCTATCTATCTATCTATCTATCTGTCTGTCTGTCTATCTATCTATCTATCTATCTGTCTATCTATCTATCTATCTATCTATCTATCTATCTATCTATCTATCTATCTATCTATCTATCTATCTCTATCTGTCTATCTATCTATTAATCTATCTATCTATCTATCTATCTATCTATCTATCTATCTATCTATCTATCTATCTATCTACGCTTTTACCCAAAGCAACTTACTTTACCTAAACTAACAGGGAACTAAAATTAACTAGGTTTTTGTCTTGATAAAAGAATAGAAAAAAAAATCATTTTATAGTGCTGTTCCACTTTCTTTTATACATCTATCTATCTATCTATCTATCTATACATACATACATACACAGTATATACTTGATTATGATATGAAGAGTTGATTTGCAAAAACATAACTTTATTAATTTAAATCATGTTTTTTATTGTGTTGTCATGTTTTTATTGTTTATTTTGTTAGTTAGCTGTATTTTTGGAGTTATTATTATTTAAATCAAACAGCCCAACTGTATTGATAGTACTTGGAATGCAAATAAATAAATAAATAAAAAATAATAAAAAATAAAACATGATTTTTGAAGTTGTTTTTTTAAACGGAGTTACCTGTTTTTGCAAATGAACTCTAAATATATTATATATACATTTACACTTATATGTATATTTTTGGCCATTAATAACAATTCTACTGAACATGTTATTAGTTTTTATTTTATTTTGCTGTGTAAATATTTAATACAAAACCAAACTGGATAATGTAGCAATATGTGTTATGCAATAACATATATGTGAAATGTGTAATCTTGACAGAAATACAATATTTGTCAAAGTAATGCTTAAAATCATTCTGTTGCGTAGGTTATGCGGAGCGCTTAATGACGCGCAGATATTAGGCTGTCCGTGAATATGCCTGAACGGAAAAGCTCCACAGGACCCCGAATTCCGTGTCTGTCCTCATTACACTGCTGATTGATCAGTAAGCTTCCGTGTTTTTTGTTTGATAGGTTGTTTTCATTCTTTGTTTTGATTGTATCTCAACCGAATTTTAACCGCAATAGTAGTTACAGTATAATTACCACTGTCTGAAATAATAATTTATTAACCTGTTAGTCCGGGCAGTATTCGCTGTTGGCTGTGTTTGGAAACGTACCGAGCTTCCTAACTAGACGGCATTTTTAGTCGGTCACGTAAGCGGAAAACTACTGTCTTACTAGGCAGCTCACTTGGTTTTGAGACACAGCTGATCTTATTTGATTTGGCACAATTACTGCAGTCTTTGATTGATACAAATAACATACCATCGTTCACGTCTTTCTTGTTTTGATTTTTACGTTTCATAGAACAAAATGACTCTAGAGGTTGAGAGAAAATTCGTTTGTGATCCAGAAATTATGAGGAAACTACATGATATTGGAGGTGTGTCAAGATCTTCTCATCCAAATTAACTTTAGATAAATCATATATATATATACATATATATAAATATGTTATATATATGTATATATATATATGATTATATATATATATATATATATATATATATGTTAACTTTATATATATATATATATATATATATATATGTTAACTTTACGTCTTTTTCTTGTATTTTCATGTGTCTGTACAGCTAAATGCACTGGTCAGTGGCAGTTTCAAGACCTGTACTTTGACTCCCCAGATACATATATATATATATGTTAACTTTAAGTCTTTTTCTTGTATTTTCATGTGTCTGTACAGCTAAATGCACTGGTCAGTGGCAGTTTTGAGACCTGTACTTTGACTCCCCAGATACATATATATATATATGTTAATATATTTTATGTTAACTTTACGTCTTTTTCTTGTATTTTCATGTGTCTGTACAGCTAAATGCACTGGTCAGTGGCAGTTTCAAGACCTGTACTTTGACTCCCCAGATATATATATATATATATATATATATATATATATGTTAACTTTACGTCTTTTTCTTGTATTTTTTTTAATGTGTCTGTACAGCTAAATGCACTGGTCAGTGGCAGTTTCGAGACCTGTACTTTGACTCCCCAGATATATATATATATATATATGTTAACTTTAAGTCTTTTTCTTGTATTTTTTTCTTGTATTTTCATGTGTCTGTACAGCTAAATGCATTGGTCAGTGGCAGTTTCAAGACCTGTACTTTGACTCCCCAGATACATATATATATATATATGTTAACTTTACGTCTTTTTCTTGTATTTTCATGTGTCTGTACAGCTAAATGCACTGGTCAGTGGCAGTTTCGAGACCTGAGACCTGTACTTTGACTCCCCAGTCTGTACAGCTAAATGCATTGGTCATATATACTTTGACTATATATATATATATATATATGTTAATATATTTAAGTCTTTTTCTTGTATTTTCATGTGTCTGTACAGCTAAATGCATTGGTCAGTGGCAGTTTCAAGACCTGTACTTTGACTCCCCAGATACATATATATATATATATGTTAACTTTAAGTCTTTTTCTTGTATTTTCATGTGTCTGTACAGCTAAATGCATTGGTCAGTGGCAGTTTCAAGACCTGTACTTTGACTCCCCAGATACATATATATATATATGTGTTAACTTTACGTCTTTTTCTTGTATTTTCATGTGTCTGTACAGCTAAATGCATTGGTCAGTGGCAGTTTCGAGACCTGTACTTTGACTCCCCAGATACATTGGTCAGTGGCATATATATATATATATATATATATATATATATGTTAACTTTAAGTCTTTTTCTTGTATTTTCATGTGTCTGTACAGCTAAATGCACTGGTCAGTGGCAGTTTCGAGACCTGTACTTTGACTCCCCAGATACATATATATATATATATGTGTTAACAGTTTACGTACTTTCTCCCCAGATACATATATATATATATATATTGTGTTTACGTTTTTTCTTGTATTTTCATGTGTCTGTACAGCTAAATGCATTGGTCAGTGGCAGTTTCGAGACCTGTACTTTGACTCCCCAGATACATATATATATATATATATATATATATATATATATATATATGTTAACTTTACGTCTTTTTCTTGTATTTTCATGTGTCTGTACAGCTAAATGCATTGGTCAGCGGCAGTTTCGAGACCTGTACTTTGACTCCCCAGATTTCATCCTCACGTTAAAAGATTTTTGGTTGAGATGCCGAGAAGGACTGTGGGAGCTGAAATGCCCTGCAGTTTCAGGAACTACACCTGACAATGACACTGAGACCCTTTGTACACGATACAGAGAGATAACCAGTTTCCCTCTGATTCAATCAGAAGTCAGCAGGATTATCAGGGAACACACGGCTGAAGGGAGTGAATCAAACTCCTCACAAAAGGAACAAATTGACAAAGTCGCAGAAAATGAGAACGCAGAGGTCTGTTCAGCAGATGACACAAAGTGGCTGAATGACCTCAATCTCGTCTGTTTTGCCGAGTTCAAGACCGAGCGCTGCTCTTACATGCTAGAGAGAGAGACCGGTGCAGTGCGGGTGGATCTGGACCAGGCTGATTTCGGATATTGTGTGGGAGAAATTGAGGTTCTGGTGTCTGAAGGAAGTGACATGAATGCAGCTCTGCAGAGGATTACAAATATTGCTGCAGAACTGGGTGAGACACTGTCATATATACAATACAGAGTGAATTTGCTGCCACATCATATTAAGACCAGTGTTGTTTTAGTATGATTGAGATCCTATTGTAGTTGTTTTATTAATAGTTTGAATTACACTACCAGTCAAACGTTTTTGAACAGTTAGATTTTTAATGTTTTTAAAGAAATCTCTTCTGCTCACCAAGCATGTATTTATTAGATCCAAAGTACAGCCAAAACAGTGAAATACTTTTTTACTATTTAAAATAACTGATTTCTATTTGAATATGTTTTAAAATGTAATTTATTTTTTGTGATCAAAGCTGAATTTTCAGCATCATTACTCCAGTCTTCAGTGTCACATGATTCTTCAGAAATCATTATAATATGCTGATTTGCTGTTCAAGAAATATTATTAATAAATCATTATTAAAACATTATTAGTATTATTATTATTATTGTCAATATTTAAAACAGTTGAGTACATTTTTTCCAGGATTCTTTGATGAATAGAGGGATCCAAAGATTAGCATTTATCAGCACTCAGCATTATATCTAACCATTAATATATATATATATATATATATTATACTTATAATTATAATAGACTAGACTAGAATAGAATAGAATAAAAATGATAGAAATTAATACTTTTATTTAGCAAGGATGCTTTAAATTGATCAAAAGTTATTCATGATGTTACAAAAAAATTCTGTTTCAGATAAATGCTGTTTTTCTTTTTTTTTCATTCATCAAAGAAACCTAAAAAATATACTCAACTGTTGTCAACATAATAATAATAATAATTAATAATAATAATGATAATAATAATAATAATTTTTTTTTTTTTTTTTTTTTTTTTTGCAGCAAATCAGAATATTACAATGATTTCTGAAGGATCATGTGACTGGAGAAAAATTCAGGTTTAAAATCAGGAATAAATTAGATTTTAAAATATTTTCAAATAGAAAATAGTTATTTAAATAGTAAAATATATATATATATATATATATATATAGTTTTTATATTTTACATTTCTGTCATTTTATATTTAAGTTTTACTCATTTTTGTTAGGTTTTATGTGTGTGTGTATACTTTTTATTTATTTATTTTTATTTTTTAGTAATTTTAGTACATCAAATAAATATAATATATAATATAAGGTTAGATTTTCTTTTAGCAACTAGCTGAAATAAAATGAAAATATGTGTATCTATATAAATCGTGTATATATATATATATATATATATATATATATATATAAATAACCCTGAAGAAGCACAGAAATTACAGAAAAATAATGTCACATAAACCTGTTTTCACATCACTTTATAATAAATATTGTATTTTTGTTGTCTCTCTCCACAGGTTTAAGCTGTGAGAAGAAAGTACAGGGGAAAATGCATGTTTACCTTCAAAAATATCGACCTGAACACTATGCAAAGCTTCTTAGTGCTTATATTTTATGAAAAATCTCTTTGTAGATTTAAAATTCTGTTTCATTTATGATTCACCTTTAATGCTCATATTTTAATGAGAAAATAAGCACTGATAATGTATAGTGTATTATTATAAATAACAAATATTAACTTGAAGTGTTTAAGTGAGGTAAAGATTAATACAGAAAATACAGTACCAAATGAAAAAATGATTATATAGCCTATAATGGCAGCTTGGGTCATTTAATCAGATATCTGATTAAAAAAAATTAATACCTTAATAAAAGTCTCTGTCTCTGTCTCTCTTTTTTTTTTTTTTTTTTTTTAATTGCTGTTTCTATATCTATTATATAAATTTGAGTGTATAAGAAGTATATAAGTAAGTTCTTTGTATATAAGTATAATGAGTAATATGAAAACATATTGCAGATACTTTTATTTTGATAGTAATTTGGCAGTTTTCTGCTTTGACCTAAATAGATTGGTAGATCGTTGCAAAATGCAACGTTTGCTCAGTAGAGGGCGCTGTTATCTTTCTTATGAGCTGTTCGCTCAACATGCCAGCAGTTGGCGCAATGTTCCTGGAAAACAACTGACAAGTTCATTAAAATCTGTTTTCACACCAGGTGGTTGGGTAACGTATACTGAACAGATTTAGAAATGGTTAAAATGATCCTAATGATTTATAATGCATCAATTATCTATATATATTACACTGATTCAGAAATAGCTGGAATAGATGTCCAATGCTCACACAACACACAACTGTAACTATCTTATGCTATTCTCAATGCTTTTCTCAATGCTACCATGAAATATGTTATTCATAAATATTTAATTCTACAACCGCAATACATCTGGTGTCAAATTGTTGGCATATTTGAGTGCAAAACACATGTATATTTCAGAACAAAAAAAAACAGATTTTAATCAGGGTTGCCAAGTCTGCAAAACAAAACAAGTCCAATTGCATTTTTTTTTTCCTGTGGTTTTCCGCTCTGGTGAAATCGCTTTAACTTGCAGACTAAAAAACAACCTGCAGCAACAGTGTAAAAGTAGCCAAATTCTGAAGGAAAATAGAGGATTTGGCAACGCTGAATTTAATATATCAAGGATAAAGTATAGAATAGATATTTTTCAACCGAAAAAAATAACAAAATGGCACCCACTCAAGGTAAACGATGACTGGGAAGGTCACGAAGGCTACGAGCTCACGTGCAAGGCTGAAGTAAAAGAGAGCTGGTATGGTAGAGGGATGCAAGAGCTATTTATTTCAGCCCGAGACTTCGGCTTGAGTGTGGAGAGAAGGCTTTTATGAGGAAATATTAGGAGAGGTGAAATATGACGCTGTGTACTCGCTTTAAAGTGCAAGTATCTCCAGCTTTCTTCCCCCCTAACATAAGGCCTTTCAGATTTCTCTTATTTTATATTGATATCCCTGAGAAAATGACTCAGACCAACTCTCTTCTTTGTTTTTGTATTTTTATAGTAATGAAAAGAAGCCATTGTTCAGACTTTTGACAGGATACAATTAAAGTGCCATTATTTCAGAGGAACCTTCAGATGGGAACCGGGTGACAGAGGGAGACAGAGGTGTATTTTTCGCATCAAAACCATTTGGTTGCCTTGTAATTTTTGCTAATAAAAGCTTTAGTTTATCTGCTTACGATCCCACACACATCCATTCGCATTCAAGTTCTCACAGTCTCACAAAAGCCCCCTTTCTCTCTGTCCAAACAATCAGTGACCTTCCTGTCATCTATAACACTTACACAGGTGATCAAATGAAGCCACATGGCGCTGTTGCTTTGAAAGTTCTCACATTTGACTCCCGCAGCAGCTGCTTTACACTATTTTGGTTTGGCTTTGGCACAGCCTGTGACTACAGTCCCTTCACACACACACACAGATCTTGTTTAAATCATCTCTAATGACTAATAAATCTATGTAAAACACATCTGCACTGTGGAACTGGAAGAAAGCACAATTATAAAACAGCATAAAAACCATCAGGTATGCCAAATAAAAAGCATGTTTGTTCTGGATAAAGATCTAAAATTCTTTGTTCTGTTGAAATTTGTCTTCTAAAAATGTGTAGAAAATGTCAAAAAATGTATTTATTCATTCTATATCAAACAATCAAATGTTTTAAAAAATAAAAATGAATTGTGTTTATTCAAAGCTTTATATCTGGAATCTTTCAGGCCCAAAACAAAAACAATGCAACATATGGTTACACTATGTTTTATGGTGTCCTTGTTACATTTAGTACTGACTTATATTAATTAACAACATGTACTTACTGTAGGGTTAGGATTAGGGTTTCATTTATTGCATGCTATTGTGCATTATTTATTGTTATTACGATACAGTACATGTACAATGTTACTTAACATAAAAAGAGGACTTTTGAAGCATGTTAACAAGTTCTTATGTGAGGTATCATTCAAAACTGCTCCAATGTCAAAGGAACTGTATGTAGTTTTGTATATAGGGGACTTTGAAGCCCCCTACTATGGATGCCCGTTTCCGCCACTGAATACAAAAAAAAAAAGGTAATTGTGACTTTTTACCTCAGTTATGACCTTTTTTTCTTGCATTTGCAATTTTACATCTCGCAAAAGACTTTTTTTCTCAGAATTGCGTGATATAAACTCATAATCGTGAGTTATAAAGTCAGAATTGTGAGACAAACTCAGTTCTGAGATATAAACACTCAATTCTCATTTTTTTTCTCAGAATTGCGTTATAAAGTCAGAACTGAGATATTTAAATTCGCAATTCTTACTTCTTTCTCAGAATTGCGTGATATAAGCTTGTAATTTTGAGTTATAAAGTCAGAATTGTGAGACAAACTCAATTCTGAGATTAAAAAAACCTTCTCAATTCTGACTTTTTTTTTCAGAATTGTGAAATATAAGCTTGTAATTGTGAGTTATAAAGTCAGAATTGTGAGATATAAATTTGCAATTCTTACTTTTTTCCTCAGAATTGTGAGATATAAACTTGTAACTGTGAGTTATAAAGTCAGAATTGTGAGACAAACTCAATTCTGAGATAAAAAAACCCCTCTCAATTCTGACTTTTTTTTTTCAGAATTGTGAAATATAAACTTGTAATTGTGAGTTATAAAGTCAGAATCGCAAGACAAACTCAATTCTGAGATATAAACTCTCAATTCTGACTTTTTTTCTCAGAATTGCATGATATAAACTCATGAGTTATAAAGTCAGAATTGTGAGACAAACAATTTGATGTCCAATACCGACGTCAGCTAATGTTGATATTGTGTTGTTTGTAGGTTATGTAATCAAAATCCAACGTTAATTCAACGTCAAATTGACGTCAACCCGATTTTCATTCTGTCTGACGTTGGGGTCCAACATCGACCTGACGTTGCAGTGACATTCGACACCTGCTGGGGCAATTCTGAGAACATATCAGTCTATTGCAGTTTATATCATGCAATTCTGAGAAAAAAGTCAAAATTGAGAATTTACATCTCACAATTCTGACTTCATATCTCACAACTGTGAGTTTGTATCACACAGTACTGAGAAAAAAAATCAGAAATCACTTATGTCATAGTTTGGTCAGTTACCCAGATGTGCGGCCATATTGGAGATACACAGATGTAAACAACAGCATGGATTGCATGGTTAATGCACTGAATGAATGAATATGTTGTTCTGCTAATTTATGCTGTCTAAACCACAGAAAAAATTGTGTGGAAGCTGCTAAATCATATAGAGAAGGACTTGCAAGAAATGGCACAATATTTTGTCAAACTGAAGTTATTAGGTGGAATAGATACAAGACACGTACAAGCAGTATTAATTAACATATTAGCCTAATATTTCACTTATCTGACCGGAAATGATAAGAACAAAAACAAATGTTGTCAAGATTCTTGACGTGGAAATCCAGGTTCAGTTTGGCCAACCACAAACACCTTTTGTTCCTCAGACAGTTTTTTGCACTCTTCTCCTTGATTGGTATAACTTTTGGCAGTCTATAGTACTACAAATGTTTTTCCCGGTCCGACCGATTAGTACAGCCCAAAACATGACAATAATTGACCATTTTCATAAGCAATTAATCAGCAAAATATGCAAGTTTTGTTCGATTTAGTGGTATTGTTTACATTCACAGCCGCCCATATGGCTGATTGATGACGCGTCATGAAATCACTCTATTGTTATCCTTACCTTGATCTCTTGGCTCCATTTCTTGTGTCCCATTTTGATGGTATCCCCATCCCACACCTGCTTCTGTGACCAGATGTACTCTTTCTCACAGGCCTTTGTGGTTTTTGGTCCAGACCACCCATAACCAGTGTGTCATCATTAAAGATATCTATGAAAAGCTGGAACCATATCTCTGAATAATATTCAGTGTTTCTATTCAAAACATCAGCTTTCTGCAGCTTATTACAGAATCGATCCCTCCCACTGTACCTTTGCACATAGATCTGATCTTACAAGTTTTTTGCCTTTTTTTAATATCTCCCCATTCTACGGTATGAGAGATTCAAATCTGATTATGCAGATCCTAGGTTCAGGTCCAGTTCACTAGATCTAGAATTAGGTCTCACTAGACTCTCCTTCATCATTGCTCAAAAATTTAGCAATGGCTGTGTTCACTGACTTCATCTGACCAGCACATTTTTCTAGCAGTGTTATTATACCAAGCAGGGATAGTCACACCTTACTGTTTTACATCATTGTCTCTTTAACTTTTTAAGATAGACACCATTCCCCAATCTCTACTCATCACAGGCTATTTTAGAAAGGAACATTTAAAGGAGAAGTCCACTTCCAGAACAACAATTCACAAATAATTTACTCACCCCCTTGTCATCCAAGATGTTCATGTCTTTCTGTCTTCAGTCGTAAAGAAATTTTGGCTTTTGAGGAAAACATTTCAGGATTTTTCTTCATATAATGGACTTCATTGGTGCCCCGATTTTGAACTTCCAAAATGCAGTTTAAATGCAGCTTCAAAAGGCTCTAAACAATCCCAGCCGAGGAAGAAGGGTCTTATCTAGCGAAACGATCAGTCATTTTTTTTCAGAGAATAAAAATTTGTATACTTTTAGAACACAAAAGCTCCTGTAGCACAGGTTCTGTGATCCGCGTTCACGTACTATTGAATCACATCGAAAGGTCACACGGAACATAGGCGGAAC
This sequence comes from Labeo rohita, assembly GCF_022985175.1. Lineage (NCBI taxonomy): Eukaryota > Metazoa > Chordata > Actinopteri > Cypriniformes > Cyprinidae > Labeo > Labeo rohita. Next base: position 18,057,621 of record NC_066892.1, on the reverse strand, counting down.
CACAGACCCAGTGTTTACAATGCGAATGTGCAAAGACTAAGAAAGTGCAAATAAGTCAAACGCTGTTTACAAACAAAAAGGTACAACAATGTCGGACGATTCTGAAGTTGTAGGAGAAAATAAGATGGAGTTTTTTGACATACTCTACTTTTTTGAGCCAAAGTACACAGACAATGAACTTAGACATGATTTATAGTAGTGATGGGAAGTTCGGATCATTTTACTGACTCAGACTTTTGTTCAGCAAAATGAACAAATCTTTTTTTCGAGTCATTTCGCCCATTTTGTTAATTTTAGCAAAATATAATTAAAATGTTACGTGTTACTTCCCTAACACATCTACGGCTTACACAAATGTTGATCACACTACAAACATCAAAACTATAATGCTATAAGAAACAGAAAAGATTAATTAATTGTTTACCTGGGTCTTTAGTCTATGATTAGCTCATCTCATCTCTTTTCCGACAAGTTTTCGGGTTTGAGTGGTTCGTTCATCACGTGATAGCCCCATAAGATGAACGAACGACTCGAAAAACCCGAAGACTCGAAACAGGTGAACTAATCCCAGTACAGAACCTGATAGGATGTTGTGCATATGCGACTGAACGAATCACTCCCCGAGACTCGTTCTTCCCGAGTCACATTGAAGATTTGTTCAAAATGAAAGAATCGTTCAAGAACGCCCCATTACTAATTTGTAGCATCGTGGACACGCATCCCAGAGCCTGTGCTACATGAGCTTTTGTGTTTAAAAAGTATACAAATTTTTATTTTTCGAAAAAAAATACTGATTGTTTCGCTAGATAAGACCCTTCTTCCTCGGCTGGGATCATTTAGAGCCTTTTGAAGCTGCATTTAAACTACATTTTGGAAGTTCAAAATCGGGGCACCAGTGAAGTCCATTATATTGAGAAAAATCCTGAAATGTTTTCCTCAAAAACCATAATTTCTTTAAGACTGAAGACAGAAAGACATGAACATCTTGGATGACAAGGGGGTGAGTAAATTATTTGTAAATTGTTGTTCTGGAAGTGGACTTCTTCTTTAAAATATGAAATGAGGAATTAGGGAAAATCAATAAATTATGAATAATTTATTTTGTGCAAATAACATGTAACCTTGTAATCCATAAAAAAGTAACTGTGGTCTGATTACGAGTATTTTAAAATGTAATTTAAATTAGTGCTGTCAAACGATTAATTGCGATTAATCACATTCAAAATACTTTTTTGTTTACACAATATATGTTTGTGCTGTGTATATTTATTATGTATATATAAATAATAATACAAAAATGTTTACATGTATGAATTTATATATATTTGATATTACATATATATTTGATATTACATATATATATATATATATATATTCAATATAAAACATAACATATATTTCTTAAATATGTACATGCATGTGTGTATTTATATATATATATATATATATATATATATATACACATATATATATAGTACACATACACATATATTTTGTAAAAAAAACCTTTCATTTTGGATCCGATTCATTACGATTAATCATTTGACTACTAAATTTAATCTATTTACAAGTACTTTTGAAATTTAATTACGTACTACGCAGTTTTGGCAGTCAGAATGATTTTGAAACTGATATTGATAGTAGGGAAATAAAAAAAAAAACCTTTACATACAGTTTCTTTAAGTATGTTTTTGAACTATTAAGGGTTAGAAGTGTATGACATTGCGAGATGACATGTTGTGCAATAGTTTTGTTAGAGTAAATTAGCGTGACAGAAATAGTTCATGCATTTGATAATATGATACAAGGTCAATAAATCATATGAGTAAATGTTTACATGCAGCTGTTGTGGCTCACCCAAGAAAAATAAATTAATTGATGAAGCAAATTGGAAATACAGAAGCAGTTGAACATTTCACTACTTCGCAATGAGTGATGCTTAATGGTTCTCACTGAAAAAACAGCACTATCTATCTATCTATCTATGATTTTCAGGATGTCTAGGATCTGTTTGGGACTTAAATAAATTAAGGTCATAGGTACAGTATAGAAGATAAGGTGTATAGAAGATAATTTCTCTCTCTTTCTCTCCCAAAGAAAAAAAAAACATGTCATATTTGATTTATCATCACACTCCTCTGAGGCTAAAGCCACATCCGAGCTCCTGTAACAGTTCTGTCACTTCTCATTTCACATGTGTGCATATCTAAAGGAACCAGTGACCCAGGGACTTCAGCTCTCAAATCTCTTATTCTTACGTATCAACAGTAAACCAAAGACTAAGCCATTATTTATTTGTCATAAATTGATAATTCACCCATGTATACCTTAACTATTAGGTGCTTCATGATGCTACAGAAGAACCTTTTTTGTCATAATGGTTCTTTGTGGACCAAAAATAATTCTTATATGGCATCACTGTGAAGAACCTTTTCAAGCACCTTTATTTTTAAGAGTGTATGTAACCATTTTATTGACTTATTGGGATAATGTATATATACTGTAAAGGCAGGGCCATAAAATATAGACAATACAATACAATACAAAACCACAGTCAGCAATTCCATGTTTTAATTAATGATGGCTTATGGCAAATTCCTAGCATTAATTAGACCCAATCACATCCAGTTGGCATTACAAAATAAACACTAAATGCTAGTGTCTGAGATCCATACATCACAATTTCTTTGGTCTAATTGAATTTGTAAACTAAGCTGAATGTGGAATGCTGTTTATTGTATGAAACAATCTAGATGTACGTAATTTACATTCTGACAGCTGTTTATGTCAGGAAAGCAGAGCCCAGGTTTGTTTAGACTACCAGTATGTGAGTCATTTGCCACGTACGCTACACTCAGACGTTGGTTTTCTTAGAGTGCTTACAACTAAGGGTACAAGGGTGATTCACTACATATAATCCATTATATGGTTTACTAAGTAGAAACCAGTTATTCCAGCGGGGCTCAGCTATACACAGAAATATAATTTTGCTTATGTTAACGTCTTAGCGACTCTGTTTTAAGAAAACACATAACCAGCTATATCCCTTCACTGCTTACTAATCTTAATCCAATTTCAGCAACACTTTACATTCGCTTTTTAGAAGCTGGTAGAGCTTTGGCCTCTGAAGAAGTTTAAGATTACACATGTGAAACTGATTCTGTAGTGTGGAGCACAGTGCTCACGCTATGCGTGTCTACATTTAGTCATGCAAAAGTGAAACGCTCAAAGTATTTTAAAAGGTCAGAGGGTTCAGAGCAACATGCTCTGTATTATAACATATAAGTCCAATTTGGAGTAGACGTAGTTACGTCACTTGCAACTACGTTCGCATTGTGGTAGCAGAAAAACACTGGTAACAAGTAGAGAGAAACAGATAAATCCAAGGAATAGGCTAAGAGAAAAACAATTATGGACATCATTTTTATAGAATAATGTCATTAAAGATGCCAAGCTATGGGTCAAAATAATTGATTTTTGTTTTATGCCAAAATCATTAGGATATTATATAAAGATCATGTTCCGTGAAGATATTTTTTAAAATTCCTACTGTAAATATATCAAAACTTAATTTTTGATTAGTAATATGCAATGTTAAGAACTTTATTTGGACAACTTTAAAGGTAATTTTCTCAATATTTAAATTTTTTTGCACCCTTAGACCTTATAATGAACGTTATGTTTTTATTACAGTAGAATGAGTGATTTCTGTCTACATACACCGCAGGTCCCCTTACATGGAAATCGTTATTTTGCGCTGCCATGTTTCTACAGTAGCCTTCAATGGACTACTGTAGAGGGTTCAGAGCAACATGCTCTGTATTATAACATATAAGTCCAATCTGGAGTAGTTGTAGTTACGTCACTTGCAACTACGTTCGCACTGTGGTAGCAGAAAAACACTGGTAACAGTGGAGAGAAATAGATAAATCCAAGGAATAGGCTAAGAGAAAAACAATTATGGACATCATTTTTATAGAATAATGTCATTAAAGACGCCAAGCTAAATGCAGACGTTTACCCTGCTGAAAAAAAAAAAACAGCTAAACCCAGCCTAAGCTGGTCATCCAGGCTGGTCTTAGCTGGTCAGGCTGGAAGACCAGCTGGAACAACCAGATAAAACCAGCTACTTCCAGCTTAAACTTAGGCTGGTTTTAGCTGGGGCGGGGGTTCAGCAGGGTACAGGTGCGATATGTAATATTTAGGATGATCTATTGACAGAAATGCAACATAATATACACAAATGTGACCCTGGACCACAAAACCAGTCTTAAGTCGCTGGGGTATATTTGTAGCAATAGCCAAAAATACATAGTATGGGTCAAAATTGTAGATTGTTGTTTTATGCCAAAAATCATTAGGATATTACGTAAAGATCATGCTCCATGAAGATTTTTTGTAAAATTCCTACTGTAAATATATCAAAACTTAATTTTTTATTAGTAATATGCAATGTTAATAACTTTATTTGGACAACTTTAAAGGTGATTTTCTCAATATTTTAATTTTTTTGCACCTCAGATTCCAGATTTTCAAATAGTTGTATCTCAGCCAAATATTGTTATATCATAGCAAACCATACATTAATGGAAAGCTTTCGGATGATGTATAAATCTCAGTTTGGAAAAATTGACCCTTATGAATGGTTTTTTATAATATGTTTTTAGAGATGTATAAAGACCTTATAATGAACGTTATGTTTTTATTACAGTAGAATGAGTGATTTCTGTCTACATACACCGCGGGTCCCCTTACATGGAAATTGTTTTTTTGCGCTGCCATGTTTCTACAGTAGCCTTCAATGGACAAACTGTTCTACCGAGTGTGTTTCGCCACTATGTTGTTCTTGTGAATAAAACAATGATAAAACAGGTAACAATAGTATTCACAATACTATAATAATATAATTATTTAATTTACCACTGGCTTCTCTCTGCTGTCTCAGACGACGACATCTTTGTCCTGTGTCGGCCCTATGTGCAATTCGCAACCTCACCGCTAGATGCCGCTAAAATTTGCACACTGCACCTTTAAGCGGACAGGCTATGCATGAAACCTGCTATGACTAACGTTACTTTTAAAGCATAAATTTGATTTAAACAATAGGTCTATATAATATTTACATATGCAGTTCATAGGAGACATATGTAGTCCTACAATTATAGCATTACATACTATTTAAATAAATAAATAAATAAAAATAGACCTTTTTTCTCGCAAATGCAAGTTTATATCTACTGAACAATACCGAGCTTGTTAGTTCTGAGGGGAAAAAAACCCAGACGTGTAATTTATCATTCTGAGCCGAGGAGAAAATGATGACAGGTTGATTTTTCTTATCAGAACTGTGAGATATCATTTTGGAATTGTGATAGTAAAGTGAGAATTTTAAAATATAAACTCAAATTTACCTTTTTATTCTTTTATTCCATGACTGTTACTTGAAAACTGTCGTTTTCTGTCACCAGATAGGCTCCGCCCATAAAAACGTCATCACTGTATACAAACACCGAGTTGGTTTGTAATGTACTTCGTTCTAGTGCAAACTAACCCAACAAAAATAAATAAATGTATTGTAAAATAGTGTGGTACCATATTGGTTATCGGTTAACTGTTTCATTATGAATTTTTTTATTTAATCCGCAGGGATTCAAATAATATTTTCTCCACTGTATAGTCCACAAGAGGAAACAATAATTGAATTTATAAAAATGACCCCATTCAAACATTTACATACACTTAAATTTTAATACTGTGTTGTTACCTGAATGATCCACATCTGTGCTTTTTTTGTTTAGTGGTAGTTGTTCATGAGTCCCTTGTTTGTCCTGAGCAGTTAAACTGCCTGCTGTTCGTCAGAAAAATCCTTCAAGTCCCACAGATTCTTTGGTTTTTCAGCATTTTTGTGTATTTGAACCCTTTCCAACAATGACTGCATAATTTTAAGATCCATCTTTATTCACACTGAGGACAACCGAGGGACTCATATGTGCTAGAAGGAAACACAATGCATTAAGAGCTGGGGGGTGAAAACTTTTGGAATTTGAAGATCAGAGTAAATGTAACTTATTTTGTCTTTTGGGAAACATGTCAGTATCTTCTGTAGCTTTTGAAGGACAGTACTAAATGAAGAAAACATGCTATTTAGGCAAAATAAGAAAAATATACACATCTTCATTCTGTTCAAAAGTTTTCACCCCCGGCTCTTAATGCATCGTTTTCCCTTCTGGAGCATCAGTGAGCGTTTGAACCTTCTGTAATAGTTGCATATGAGTCGCTCAGTTTTTCTGGGTGTGAAAAGACGGATCTCAAAATCATAGTCATTGTTGTAAAGATGCTCAAATGTACACTATCGACCTCAACTGCAGATGTGTTATAGCACAATAAATAAAAATAAAAAATCATGGAGAAATCAGACTTACAAGGCATAACATTTTTTTTTTTATTATACAGATAAATACCATAACTTTTCAAATTACAGAAATACGTGGGGCTCTATGGGCTTGAAATGAAACAGAGATGAGTTTTTTTGCATTCAAGGGTTCAAAAAGGATTCCTGCATCCTCAGCATTTCAAATCACACTGAATCATAGGTTTCGAGTCTTAATTCTGATGATGTGTGAGATGCTTGATATAAAGGAGCTATACTGCTTCTGACAAAATACAATTGTGCATTTCTATAGAAAAATATCGTAGAATTCATATTGTAATGGCTGTGCTCTGTAAAAATGCTTATAAATAGAATAAACCTTATATAGTATATAAATGTCTTTTTTTTTTGTTTGTGCAACATTTGTTTTTAGAAAAATAATTCCACGTCCTGCCCTGTTAGCGTAACAGCTCGCGCCTCTCCTTCAGAAAACATATAAAAAGAGCCCGTACACATTGCACTGCATTGTTGCACAGAACTGAAATCCAACCAAACGAAACACGTCCTTCAAGAGTAAATTTTGTATGCCTTAAACACATTTTACCTCAGTTGTTTTAAATCAAATATACAGGCGGTAATGCGTTTAAAGACCCCATGCAAACGAAAACTAAAAGCAGGGTTTGAAGAAGAGAAACTGAGTTTTCCAAGCCCTTGTACACTCACCAAACACTAGAAACGATATCTAGAATGCTATATATAATAAATAAATCCTTAATAAACCTTCTGAAGAGGGAAACTGCACATAAATATAAGAGTAACAAATAAAAGTTAAATTTCAGGATGTACCAAAAAAAACCCAACAACTAATTTTACAATATAGTGGCACATTTAAAATAACTTCCCAATGACTCAGAATTTGCATACTTCGATTTAAGACAAAGACTTCATCTCATACGAGGCTTTTATTTCCTTTTCTGTAGTTTGAGGTAAACTGAAGTACTGTTAAAGACTCTTAAAGGCAACGTCCTACTTCCTCTAGCGCCACCTGACTGTGGCACCACCTGACTTTTGATATCCAAAGCATCCAAGGTCACAAACATGCAAGCAAGCCCTCAACATCATCTTTTTGTTTTTTTTTTTGTTTAAACATCTCACTGCTGTCACACGTCACAAACGTGACGTGAGGCGCAATAACTCTTGCACAACATCGCATGCACAATGGCATAGGCTTAATTTACATAACACGACAAACAGTCGATTCCCAGAATTAAATAAATAACACACTTTATAAGACTTTTTGATGGTTTTGACATGATCTGAGTGGACGTGATCGAAAAGCGAGAAACCACATGTCCCTTATCTCGTACCTGAACTTTTCAACTCTTTGACATTTTTCCTTGGGACAGAACCACAGTGCCCCGACTGGTGAACAATTAAACTCTGTCAGTGTAAAAATAAATCATATTGCACATTTTTAATAAATAATATAATATTTTCTCTTGTCTGGATTTGGCAAAAAAGGTGGGAGTGATTTTGCTTTGCATTAAATTCAAACAAACATAAAGGAAAGAAAGAACGGTACATGAAAACAAAAAGCGAAACGTGATGAGTACAGTAGGGAGCGTCGACTCAAGAGCTTCCGAGAAGAACGTAGGAGATGCTAGAAGAAACTGCAGTGGGTCGGTAAAGGGTGTAAGACGGATGAGTGACGCTGGTGTGCGCGTTCGGTTTCCTCGGGCCAGGCTGGCTGGAACGTACGCCCGCTGCAGCAAAGCCCCCTGAACGCATTCCTCTGGCGCTGCGAGCACATCTCCCAGTTACACGTCAGATGGTAAATGAGTAAGGCAGCTGCTCTTGCCCATCATGCAAAAGTGCATCATCAAACATTTCCAGTTAAGTCTCTGCCAGAGACCTATGGAGTGGCTGATATTAAGGCTTTCCGTCAGCAGATAAGAGTCGCGTTACACTGCATTCTCTTCTTCGGTTTCCACTTTAATGGTGATTTTTTCCCCCAGAATATTTTCATCTCTTTTGCCAGAGCCACATGATATTAGGCCACGTCATTCTCAAGGATGATGCTTTGGGTTTCAAACCCCCAAATGTTGATTCTTCAGCTCCCTCTGCCCTCTGGAGACTGCCTGGTGCCATTTGGATTTCAGAAAGGTCATTGACACTGTGTGGGTCGCCATCCAACGCTAAAGGGATAAATGCAATACAGGGTTAAAAGTTACAGTACATCCATAAACAATGCAGATGGGGTTAGTTGTCACGGAGGCTGTAGCTAGCAGGTGTTCTGGATGTTGGCTTCAAACAAACTGTAACATTATGACAAATATTTGTTGTTCAGAATTACAGGGATAGCTCAGGGAAAAATTTTAATTACCACATGATTTGCTCACCCTCAAGTCATCCTAGGTATATATGACTTTCTTCTTTCAGATGAGTAAAATCTAGCTTTATAATGGTAGTGAATGGCTGTTTAGATTTTGACATACTCCACATAGTTCCGGGGGGTTAATAAAGGCCTTCTGAAGCAAACCTATGTGTTTGTATAAGAAAAATATCCATATTTATAACTTTATAAACCTTAATCTCTAGCTTCCGCTAAATTTCGTACGTGCGTTCATGAGAAGTGGAGATTATTGTTTATAAAGTTTTAAATATGGATATATTTCTTACACAAAAGTATTGATTTGCTTCAGAAGGCTTTTATTTACCCCCCAGAGTCCTGTGGAGTACTATTTATGATGGATGGATGCATTTTATCGGACTTCAAAGTCTCAACACCCATTCACTCCTATTATAAGGCTTGGAAGAGCCACGGCATTTTTAATATAACTCAGATCGGATTCGTCTGAAAGAAGAAAGTCATATACACCTAGGATGGCTTGAGGATGAGTAAATCATGGGGCAATTTCATTTTTGGGAGAACTATCCCTTTAGTAGATGTTTTAGTTATAAATATAGTTAATACAGGGTTATAAAAATTCCATCATAATCTATAATTACCTGTCATTTTAATTTTCATATTTTAATTAGAATAACACATTTAATTGCTTTTATGTTTATTCACATTTTTGTTTTTAATCATGAACCTACAGGACGACAGCGCAGTGTTTAAAAAAACTATAGGGCGATTTCTCGATTTTAATAGATTCTCATTTTAATGAATCAATATTGATTCTTAAATCACAATCGATCTTTTGGTCTGTGCTGTTTTCAGTTGATGAATGGACAGTACATAGTGAGTCTTCCTTCCAATAAATAGCAATAGGCTAGTCTTTGTGTTACTTTTGATATGAAAAAAAAGTCTCAGATTTCAAATTCTGTCAATTTCCTTGGGAAATTCAAGCAATAAATACCATTTTGGCGCTCTTTAATGTGGCGTGATAGATTGTTGTAGCTTCTGTGTACTGTGTACTGTGCGTAATCAAACGCATAAGGAAAAATTTGTGATAGTTTGTTTTTTTTTGTTCTGTATCCCGTGCTCTGCTGCCACACTGGAGCGCACTCACCACCAACTGGACAGGGGTGGGAATTACAGCTAAAATGTACAATAAATCGCCCTCAGTTTAATCTGTAAAAATGACGGACGGCCTTCAGATTTTTCCGTCACTGATAAAAATAAGTTAATGCGACCTCTGGTTGACATATACATATACACATCAACTTTAATTATAGTTGATAAAGGTATTTTTTGTGCAATATATTTTCCAGTCACCATATATTGGTAATAGCTGTTGGTTACACAGTGAGAAAAAAACAACAACAACTATATAATATAGGCAGACTTTAACTCAAAGTAGAATTTAGAATTTAGCAGTTTTTGTACAAGAGTATTTCAGGGTAAAGTTATCACATCTTTATTTTGCTTTTATATATTCTACTTCATTTCTGTAGATAAACTCTAACAATTCTAATGTGCTCATTTGTGAATCCTTTTTTGGCTTAATTTTTCCTTTTATAATTTTGCTGAAAAGTTTATTATTGGCTGTTTGACAGCAGGCTCTGACAACTTAAGGTCAATGGTCAACATTTTAAAATGATCAAGTCTAAATTTTGACTAAAGGCAACTTGCAACGATAAAGCAATGGCAGAATTAATTGCAATGTATTTAGTAAAAAATGTCATTAAACATCCACACAAAGATTATTAAGGAAGTTGCTGAGTATATTTATGTCAGTAATCAAACAATTTCACCTAAATTATTTCATTATTTAAATCTAAATTATTTATAAAATATTTACATTTTTATTACTATCATTGTTGTGCTGCTTAATATTTTTGTGGAAAGCAAAAAACATTTTTTCAGGATTCTTTCTTTGAAAAATCAAACATTTTTGTAACATTACAAATTTATAAATGAACATTTAACATTAACATTATAAAAAAAACTGTATTAAACCTTTAAATGGTAGGGTACAACAGGGGTAAAGGCACACCCTAAGCAGAAACATGATTTACACTGCGCCCAAACTGTGTGACTGCAAAAAAATATATACATTTGTATTTAACATATATGGAGCAACAGATTTTGCGTGAAAATAAATCATACAAGTTGTTTATTTTGTTAACAAATCTTATAAATGTATCCCATCCCAGGAGATCCCATAGTAATTTAATATAGATTTTATTATATATAACTGATATTGACACAAAACATAATATATGATATTTACCATCTAAATCTAACAATGTCATGTCAACAAATGGAAAAGTCAGCCTTCTATTAATTATCATGTTAATTATTTTGCTTATAGCCCCAACAGCAGGGGCGCTTTTTACCCCAAATACCATATTTTTACATATTCTTTTGTTATTTAAAAACTGCTGTTTTAATTATTTTAAACAAAACTGAAAATCATTCAGAAGACTTTGTCTCAAGATATATTCAAGGATTTTAGAGATTCTAATTTGCTACTTAAATCATTTTTAAGAACATCAAATATTAGATCAAGTAAGCACAGTCAAGGATCAGACAAATCTGCACATGCAACTTGAAAAGCAGAAGTTTTGGAAAATACTCCGAAATATTTTTCTGCCATCTAGTGGTTTAGAGGAAAATAATATCATAGGCGCCTTTTACCCCAGTGCACCTTTAGCCCCGTTGTACCCTATATTAAAATAATTTGATGTAGAAACTATTTTCACTCAGAAACTGCTTTTGAATTTTGCAACCAATTGCAAACAGGAAGAAACAGGAATTAAACTTATCGTTTTGAGTTAGAAAAACTGAAATAGTATATTGTATAAAGATAAAAAAAGCTTACCTGAGATGGTAGTGTTTCATGTAAGGAAATGGACAAAAATGATTGCCAATCCAATATTCAAAAGCATCACCATGGCAACCAAAATTGAGTTAGGACCCTGGGTAAAAAGTCACATGATATATAACTCCACAACTCCACAAACAATCTATAAAACACACATCTGTATGTATAAACAAGACACTTACAGATTCTTCCGCTACCGTTTCGTCGGCCATATCTATGCTGGCCTTCTTGGTTTCAGCTAAGCTCTTTGGTTTGATAGACTCTTGTTTCCTGATCTTGGGCTCTGGTTTGGGAGTGGGCGTCCTGACCATTTTGGGTGGCGGAGGCATCCTGGCCAGGCTAGACTGCGTCATCTCAGGCTCTTCATCTTCTGGTTCCTCTGGTGGAGGCAACTGCACCACCGGCTTGACGTAGTAACTGTGATAAGCAGCGTGAAGCTGCCCATTACCTGTACTGGCAGGTTTGGGCTGGGGTTCAAGGGCCTTGGGGGGCTTTGGTGGGGGAACGTCCTGTAGCTTGATGGCCGGTACAGGAGGAGGGGCGGATACTTTGGTGATCTCTGCCACAATCGAGGCTCTCTCTTCTTTGCTTATCTTGCGAGCGACACTACTACTGTCCTTGCTTATCTTTCGGGCTACGCTGCTGTTGTCTTTGCTTATCTTGCGGCTGATGCTGGGGTTGGGCGGCTGGCTCTTATGAGGGGATTGAGGAGGTGACGGGGTTGGGCTCCGGGCAGGAGAGTGGCTTGGAGTCGTGCCGCGCCGATAAAAAGGGCTGCCGGAAGGCTTCTCCTTCTCTTCCTCCTCTTTAGGTGCTTCCTCCTTGATCTCCTCCACCGGCTCACTGAACTTTTGTTTGATGTAGTCAAGTCCTGTAAGGAAGGGAGAAAATGTCAGAGGAAGTCAGAGAAATTGCAAATAACAAAAGGCTGCCAACACAGCTCTGCAAAACCCAAGAACAACCCAAAAGAGATTCAGTGAGTCCATACAAGCGAACCAGCAATTTGACAGCGTTTATGGCATAATTATTACACAAAATCATTTTGACTGGTCACCAAACTTCACACACCTTTGCCAAGTTATAGATCAACACTTTCATCGATAAATAAATAAATAAATACATTTATTTATTTAATAAACTGTTTAACAAAAAGTATATAAAACATATAAACAACATATAAATATAAATAATTTTTTTTCTTTCATTTTATAATTTTACATTAAATATTTTTAATAAGGTGCAAAAACTTCATACACTGTAGCTGAATCCCGGGTCATTGTTGTATTAAAAGTATATAGCCTGTTAGAAATTACACCATTTAATTTTTCTAAATAACTTTTATGTTTTATATTTTTATATAAAATATTTTTATATAGTACAACAAACTTTGTATATTGTATGTATATTTTATTGACACCCAGGTCATCGAGGGGCCATATATATACACACACAAAAATAAAGTTATATATAAATATAAAAAAAATATAAAGTAAACAAATACAATTAATATATACAATAAATATACACATACATCCAAATACAACAAAATAATATGAAATTAATATATAACAAATAAACCTATTTTAAATTTTTATATAAAATCTTTTTATAACGTACAACAAACTTCATATATTGTGTGTGTGTGTATATATATAAACAAACAAACATATATATATATGTTAGATATAAATCTAAAATATAATGAAGTAAATAAATATAATACATATATATATATACATACATCCAAATTTAAAACAAATCAATATAAAATTAATAACACATAATTTTAATTATTTAATATATATATATATATATATATATATATATATATATATAAATAGAAAGTAATATGAAGTAAATAAATATAATAAATATACATACATCCAAATGCATACAAAATCAATAAAAATTAATATATATATATACAGCTTGATGTGTTTATTTACATTTATCTTACATAATTTCACTTATTAAAATGTTTTTTTTTCTGTGGAAACTTTTCAATTCCAATTACAGAAATAATATCTATTTATTCTGATATAGATAGATATTATTTCTCTTATTGGAACTGAAAAGTTTCCACAAAAAAAACAAACAAACAAACAAACAAAAAACATTTTAATAAGCAAAATTATGTAAGATAAATGTAAATAAACACATCAAGCTGTAACAGACCAATGTCACTCTCATTCTTAAAGAAATATTGCACTGTAATTGCACCGGGTTTTAAACAGAAACCTTCTTAAGTCTATTCTGTAAAAAAAAAAAAAAAATACAAGTTTTGTAATGTGTGCAAACCATTCTAATTCTCAACAAAACACACAGTTTGCTCAGTCACCCAGTCAGTGAAAACTCTCTGTCCAGTCTGGATCAATTAACTAGTGAAACTGCTTAACGGGTACCGGCAAAATAATGAATGACGCAGTGCTGAGTTTGCATAATAGAGCTTTCCGGGAAAATCATACGGCTCCAACTAGCTTAAGCCCAAACAATTTAACTGCAGTTTAATTCACTTGACATCTCTGGCATCCAAGATGACCGACTTCAAACAGTGCGAGGGCATTCTTAATGTTTAAAAGGCTTAAATTATCCTCTAAAGATCATTTCTCACAATAACTTGATAAGAGCTGATGCTTTATGGAGGGTCCGTTCTGTTTCGTTCTGTCAGAACACAACTCCTGTCACAAGTTCCTGGCATTGCTTGTGTGATTTACTGATCTGAAGGGACAATGTTAGCTCACTGGGAGCATAATTCACTGCCAAACACACAAGCCTGTTTTTCTATCATTTACAGAAGACACTTACACACTTATATGAGCAGCTATTAACTAACTTAATTATTAAGCATAACACATACTGATGACAGAACACATGTATCTACTGTATTAACATTCAGAATGATTTTAATCTTATGTTGTCTCATGTTACAAGCCTTTGTGTAGAGTGTTATTCTCCACCCAACGCCAAGAACTGTTAATCTTGTAGTTGCGGAGCAACTTAAAAATAAAGTCCACATAATGCTCTAAGATTGCTTTGATCTCTCTTTAATCCTCAAAGCAAAAGTCTGAAAGAAGACTGCTACACTAGGATGCCACAAATACAGTAAAATACTAGTATATGATAAACAAAACAATACAATGTTTAATGTGCCATCTTAATATTAAACCCTACATTACTATAAAGTGAACAAACATTGAACTAACACACATAAATGGAAACAATTGGTGTAGAATTTTAGAATTCAGAAATTGCTAGTACATTTGACAAACAATTGTTGACAAAAATGTGAAATTTTGAAGAATTTCAGTATTTTCTTGTAAAACATACTCCAATAATCTATTTACAACTTCAAAAAATACATTTTTAGAACAGTCAAAAATTAAAATAAATCAAACAATTAAATAATACATACACCGCTGTGTAAAAGTTCAAAGATTTTAATGTTTTTTCTCTTATGCTCATCAAGGCTGTATTTATTTGATCACAAATACAGAAAAATTAGTAATATTGTGAAATATTATTGCAAATTCTAATATTGGTTTCCTATTTTAATATACTTTAAAATAGAATTTATTTTTGTGACGCAGTGCTGAATTTTCATCAGCCATTATTCCAATCTTCAGTGTCACATGATCCTTCAGAAATCATTATAACATGCTGATTTATTATCAGTGTTGAAACTTCTGCTTAATATTTTTTTGGAAACTGTGATTCTTTGATGGACAAAAACTTAAAAAGAACAACATTTATTCAAAACAGGAATATTTTCTAACAATATAAGTCATTGCTGTCACTTTTTTTTAAATCCATTTAACACATCCTTCCTGAACAGTATTTGTTTCTTTAAAAAAAAAAAAAAAAAATTAATTGACCCCAAATAATAGTTTGTATTTCAACATAACATTTCTCTTTTAAATGAAAACTGTTCTTTTTAACTTTTTATTTATCAAAAAATCCTGAAAAAAGTATCATAGGTCCCCAAAAATATTAAAGGAACACTCCACTTTTTTTGAAAATAGGCTCATTTTTCAACTCCCCTAGAGTTCAGCCAATTTCCGGGTCTGGCGGAAGCACTTTTAGCATAGCTTAGCATAGATCATTGCTACACCCATGGCACGGCAGCAAAATTCCTTGATTGTTACGCCAAAATGAGAGTATAGTTCCTAGCCATATCGACCTGGAAAATCGCAACTTTTCATTTTTCAGTGTATATTTAAAGAAATAATTTCACTAAATAAATATTATATACTCATTATACTATATATGTTTTATATACATAAATATTCAAATTACAATATAATATGCATAAGCATAGGGTTCTGCAATTTTATATATCGAATACAGCAACTATGCAATTTGTAATGTTTTATTTGCATCAATGGTCATTCTAAATAATATCCAGTGTAAAATGAGTTAAAATACAAACATTGTTGGTTTCATTTTAATGAAGTGTCACTAATAGAATGTAGAAACTTTAATTTTCTGTGAAGCTGCTTTGAATAAACGTTAATTGAATTGAATTAACAGAGCCGATGGTGGTATGTAAGGCAAAAAGGTTGGTAAAAATTGCAGTGTATTTTGCATGTCAGTTACATAAAGCAACGTCATTGCCTTATTTTCAACATTATACACTACCCGTCAAAAGTTTTTCTCTTCTGCTCACCAAACCTGATCCAAAATACAGCAAAAACAGTAATATTGTGAAATATTTTCACTATTTAAAATAACTGCTTTCTATTTTATTATATATTTTAAAATGAAAATGTATTCCTCTGATCAAAGCTAAATTTTCAGCATCATTACTCCAATAATTCTAATATGCTACTTTGCTGTTCAAGAAACATTTATTATTATTATTATTATTATTATCATCATCATCATCAATATTTTAAACAGTTGAGTACATTTTTTTAGGATTGTTTCATTAAAGATCCAAACATCAGCATTTACTGGAAAAAGTTATAGAAATTAATACTTTTATTTATCAAGGATGCTTTAAATTGATCAAAAGTGATGATAAAGACATTTACAATGTTACAAAAGTTCTATTTCAGATAAATGCTGTTTTTCTGCAGTTTCTATTTATCAAAGAAACATGAAAAAAAAAACTCAGCTGTTTTCAACATAATAATAATAATAAGTGTTTTTAGACCAGCAAATCAAAAAATTAGAATGATTTCTGAAGGATCATGTGACTGAAATAATAATGCTAAAAATTCAGCTTTGAAATCATAGGAATAAATTACATTTTAAAATTTATTCAAATAGAAAACTGTCATTTTAAATATAAAAATATTTAAAAATTTTACTGTTTTGCTGTAGTTTGGATCAAATAAATGCAGAAGAGCAGAAAAGACTTTTTTAATGATGGTGGTAAGGCAAAAAGGTTGGGAAAAGTTGCAGTGTATTTTGCATGTCAATTACATGAAGCAACATCATTGCCTTGTTCTGCAACATTATATGCATAATCATAATCACAATGCATACACCAAATCACTCCAAATGGATTACAAGCACACAATGTGGCGAAACTGCACACTGTAAAAAAGTGTAATATAAAATCTACAACCCCATATATATAAGAATTTATAAGTATAATATGTTTTTTGTATTACCCACAGATGACGGTTATAATGGATAATCCTGGCCATATTCCAGCACCATTAGACAGGCATATGTGGCGGAACGGTCTGTTTAAATCCTCCGGAGCACTGCACTCTAACAGACCTTAAATTAGACTGAGCGTCAATAACGAGAGACATTCATTTGATAGTCGATGGGACGGAAAGGCCCCATCTTCTAAGGTTGTGCCGGAGTTATGCAATCACATCCGCTGCCTTTGTGGATTAGACTATGGCACCTGTGCAGCGCAGCTATGAAAAAATTCAAATTTTTAATAATACAACTTCTCTCTGATTTCATCAAAATCTCTCAATATCCTAATTTGTGTTCTGAAGATGAACAAAGGTCTTACGGGTTTGGAATGACATGAGGGTGAGTAATTAATAACAAAATTTTCATTTTTGAGTGAACTATCCCTTTAAGTGAAATATTTGTAACTAAAGCCAAAAACAAAAAATTATTCCGAAAATATACTGTAACCACAAAAAGCAATGCTGTTTTGTAATTAAATAACAAAATACTGTAAACTACTTGTTACCTTAAAAGAAGATCTCACAACATGATGAGGCATCAAGATGTATAATGAGAACTGTCATGTTGTCATGTGAAATTCAACTCCAAAAATAAGTGGTGGCAATAGAACCTCACAGGCTCAAAATCAGCATAAGGCATTTGACAAAGATCCAAAGGCCTCTCTTATGACATGAGAAGGATTATGAAATCTTTTCACCCACAGTTAAGAGACAACTTAATTACCTCTAACACGAGGGTGGATGACACTGAAGCAGTACTATTGTCTCAGCATGCAACAGATCAAATTCAGAGACGCTACAACGGGGCGCGACAAACATACAAATTCACTCTGTGCAATCAACCTTAACCTTTCGTTTATTATCTACATTGTGAAGAATATTAATAGGCTCCCTAACCTAATAAAAGGAGCATGTGATACAGGAGGCTTTTGAATTTATTAAGCACTTCATAAATTTCATGCCATTGGAGCCTTGTGTGTATTTATGAAACATATCATAATGTATTTCATCATGACAGATCTGATCTGATAGAATAATAATGACTAATAGAATAATAATGATTTATAGTCGATCTATGTATATTCCACTCTAGAACGTTTCCCTCTCTCCACCGCTTTACTTCCTGTCTGTCTGGACTGACCTTTATATCATTAATTACTCACCCTCATGTGGTTCCATCAATAAACCTGGAAGACCTTCGTTCATTTTCGGAACACAAATAAAGATATTTTTGATGAAATCTGAGAGCTTTCTGACCCTGCATAGACAGCAACTGAAACATTCAAAGCCTAGAAAGGTAGTAAAGACATTGTTAAAATAGTCCATGTGACATCAGTGGATCAACTGCAATTTTATGAATTTATGGGAATATAAATACAAAAATAACAACTTTATTCTACAATTCGTTCTTGTCAGTCTTCGCTGCGTGTGCACGAGAGTACTACGACGCACTGAAACAAAAGAGATGAAATTGTTGAATAAAGTCAATATTTTTTTTTTCTTTGCGCATAAAAATATTCATGTAGCTTCAAAAATTAAGGTTGAACCACTGATGTCACATGGACTATTTTAACAATGTCCTTACTACCTTTCTGGGCCTTGAATGCGGTAGTTGCTGTCTATGCAGGGTCAAAAAGCTCTCTGATTTCATCAAAAATATCCTAATTTGTGTTCTGAAGATGAACGAAGGTCTTTCCGGTTTGGAAATTCATTAAGGTGAGTAATTAATGACAGAATTTTCATTGTTGGTCTTAATTGTAAGATAAATTACTACATTACTTATTTAGAATTATATACAGTTTAAGTCAAAAGTTTACATACACCTTGCAGAATCTGCCAAATGTTAATTATTTTACCAAAATAAAAGGGGTCATACAAAATGCATGTTATTTGAAATTTAGTACTGACCTGAATAAGATATTTCACATAAAAGATGTTTACATATAGTCCCCAAGAGAAAATAACTCATATGCAACTATTGCAGAAGGTAAACAATGCTAGTGTTGCTTTCGTCAACGAGAATTCTGACTAAATATCGTCGTCAACGAACCTTTATCACGTGACGAAAACGAGACAAGACAACGTAAATGCTGGTCATGTGACGATGACTATAATTAAATGTATAATGCAGTATTGTTGACGAATAAAAAGGAGACTAAATGTGGTTTACAAAACAAAAACTATGCTAAAATATCTCTTCATTTTCGTTGACCAAAACGAGACGAAATGAAATGTTATAACGTTATTTCTTTTTGTTTAGACGCGTTATTATTATTATTTTGCAATATTTCTGAAGTGGGCTGCATCAGGTTGCACTGCGCAGACGCAGGCGACGTCACTTCCTCAAGCCCCACTCGCGGCATTATTTAGAAGACGACAACAAACAAAGTTAAGTCTGACACAGAGAAAGAGACTGATGGCCGGCCAGCCGGGGTTTGTCTTTGGGAGAAAAAGAAGAAACGATTTAAAATTTATGTGTGTGTACTTCTAACATGTTTGGATGGTAAAATAAATGTTGTAAATTCAAATCAGAGCGTCTTCCGTGTCTGGAATGGATGTATTCTTAAGTCTATAAGGTAACAATAATATAATAACATAACCTTGTTTGAAATGGGATTGGCTAAAAGAAAAGTTTGGTTTCGTCTACACTACTAGGTACTTATACTATATTGACTGAGTTAAATAGAACTGCATTACTAAAAAGAGACTAAAATACAATTTTCATTGACTAAAACTAGACTAAATGTCATCAGTTTTTGTAGACTAAAACTAGACTAAAATGTCATCAGTTTTTGTCAACTAAAACTAGACGAAAATAGTCATGCATAATTCTGACTAAAATAAGACTAAAATGCTCAGACTTTTAGTTGACTGAAACTTGACTAGACTAAAAACAGTATGAACGTCACTAAAACTAATAAAACTAAAATGACAGCTTCACACAAAGACTAGACTAAAACTAAAATTAAAACAGGCTGCCAAAAACAACACTAAACGATGCATTAAGAGCCGGGGGGTGAAAACTTTTGAAAGGAATAAGGATGTGTACATTTTTCTTATTTTGCCTAAATATCATATTTTTTTTCATTTAGTACTGCCTTCCAGAAGCTACAGAAGATACTTACATGTTCCCCAGAAGACAAAATAAGTTAAATTTACCCTGATCTTCAAATTCAAAAAGTTTTCACCCTCCGGCTCCTAATGGATTGTGTTTCCATTCCTTATGGAGCATCAGTGAGCATTTGAACCTTCTGTAATAGTTGCATATGAGTCCCTCAGTTGTCCTCAGTGTGAAAAAATGGATCTCAAAATCATAGAGTCATTGATGGAAAGGGTTCAAAGTTTAACTGTTCAGTACAAACAAGGAACTTAAGAACAACTATCACTAAACAAACAAAAAACAGCTGTGGATCATTCAGGTAACAACACAGTATTAAGAATCTTTAAGAAGTGTATGTGAACTTTTGAACAGGGTCATTTTTATAAATTCAACTATTATTTTCTCTTGTGGACTATATGTAAATATCTTTTATGTAAAATCTTATTCAGGTCAGTACTAAATAAAAAAAATAACATGCATTTTGTACGATCCTTCTTATTTTGATAAAATAATTAACATTTTGCAGATTCCACAAGGTGTATGTA
The DNA here is from genome assembly GCF_022985175.1 of Labeo rohita. Classification (NCBI taxonomy): domain Eukaryota; kingdom Metazoa; phylum Chordata; class Actinopteri; order Cypriniformes; family Cyprinidae; genus Labeo; species Labeo rohita. The sequence goes on along the minus strand of NC_066892.1, from coordinate 18,036,679 downwards.
AACTTTTGACTTCAACTGTATGCCAAAATCTAAGCCATAAAGGTTGTACTCAAATGGCATAACTAGAGAAAAAGAGAGGTGAACTGTTGAGGGTCATAAGGTCAGGGTAGCACCTGTCTTCTGTGCACCTTGCATTGAAGAGATGGGCAGTGATTGAGTGATTTAAAGCGAGGTGGGAAGAGGAGGTGCAGTCAAGGTTCAAAACGTCTGACTGAAGGAATGGACAGCTGCAGTTAGAGCCCTACTCGCTGTCCTGCCATTCCAGCTCCCGACCATTCCAACTATCCCTCTGCTAGCTCCCTGTAAAGGACACACTCGCTCCAAATATAGCGCAATTAACGTCACTCTATAAACCTCGTCGGGTAGACCGTTTCAAACAGAGCCTAAAGACAACCATGGTGACAGTGCAGTGTTTTTTCCTGATGTGTTACAAAGGCATACTTAACCTATGCACTAATCTGCCATAAGCCAGAAATGTCAATTACGAGTGCTAGTGTTTACTCTTCTGAGCGTGATGTTTGAGAGCTAGCGGGAGAACCAGGCAACGCTGGGGATCAGGTGGATCAGGCCAGATCACATCAAAAAGCCACTTTGTTTTCATACGACACTTGTCGATTGAAATCTGTTTGTTTCTGCAATGAAAACATCATTATATAAAACAAAACAGCTCATATGAAACCAAGTAAGTCTAAATTATTATTCCTGTGATGGCAAAGCTTTCAGCAGGCATTTCTCTAGTCTTCAGTGTCACATGATCTTTCAGAAGTTTGTTTAGGAGCTTAAAGTGTTTGATGTTACACTAAAAGTGTTGTTTAACTTGTTGCAGCGTTTGTTCAAATAGACTGTGTAGTTACTTATGGGCAGCATACTGCATGTGAGTGCTGTAAAAGAAACCTCGCCTAAAAAAATAAACAGGGAAGTGCTAACACTTGCAACTCTTGAAATGTGAATGTCTGGCCAGTTTTAGCATGCAGGGTATGTACTGAAAACGTATCGTATTAAATAAACACATGGCGGCTGTGACCTCAAGTGTGTTAGCCATTAAATCTAGTGGCACTTATTAAAGACTTATTAACAAATTATATCCTCCCTTGGATTAATCTGTACTATCACAAGCGCTACTATCAAAATGAACCTGTATATGTGAATGAATCTAGCATGACACATCATGTGCACTGAATTCAATTGATCAACAAAAATGTACTATTATTTGCAATTTTTCATATACTACCATTCAAAAGTTTGGAATCAGTATGCTTATTTATTTATTTATTTATTTATTTTAAGAAATTCAGCAAGGATGCATTTAATTACCAAACTTGACAATAAAGACATTTATGTTACAAAATATTTCAAAGAAATGTTCTTTTGTACTTTTTATTCATCAAAAAAAGAAAAAAAAAATCTATTTTATATTTATAAATTTACAATGTAATTAATTTAGTTAGTTCATTAAAGCCAAGTGTGAATCTCATCAAGTTAGTATTTTTAAGCATTTTACATTTATTCCAGAATAATAACTCAAGGCAGTAACAATTTAAAGAATATATTTGTGAACCTGTTACGTTATTTTTTTAATAGTTAACTTTGAACTATTTTTGAATTTTTCAGATCATCAGTTATCAAAGCTTGGTATATATTGGTCACAGACACAGAGATTTACTTTAAACTTCACCTAGATGATTACTCACTAAAAACACCAACATATCATGTTTTCATGCCATTTTTAATCTTATTTTGATGTAACAAAGTGGTTATTTTTAACACCAATAAACTGTTAATTCAGACTGATTTGTGAATGCGTAACGAGACGGAGACTGAGATGGCAGAGAGTGCACCCTGTATATTTTCTTTATTTTACAAAAGCACATTGTTCTGTTGTCATTATGACTATACTCAAATAAAATTAGACTTATTCTTAGACTCTTATTCTTATCTGTACAATCAAAAATAATGGAGTATTTTTAGTTCTTTTTTCGCGTCATCAAGAAAAAAACAGACAGACCACAGTGGTGTGGTTTTCGACCCCAGAAGGTTTAAGTGTTGCCGTGTGATGTTTTTCATGTCCATGGGTTGAAGCCATCCCAGTAACATGATATTTAACCCCTGGAAGGTGCTACAATAGTGTAGATTAGTGTACAATGTTTTATTCATTTAACATATTTAATACTGGGGGCATCCAAGATATTTGAACATTTTTTAAAAAAGTAACACAATAGTTACTTTCCCTGGTAATTGGTTACTTTTGTAATGTAACTCAGTTACTAACTTAGTTACTATTTGTGAGAAGTAACTAGTAGCTATAACTAATTACTTTTTTAAAGTAACATGCTCAACACTGCCTCCTCTCACGTGACTTTCCCCCATTCATTCTCAATTACCCCCCAACAAACTCACTGCACGCTTTAGGGGGTCTGTTAAAACTAAATGGGCTCAGGGGAGGTGAGAGAGACGTGGACTCCTGCTGTAACTTCACTTGCTGGTGTTGCTGTTGGACAGTGTTTCTTTAGAAAAACGAGTGATTTACACACTTTTTAATGTTATATTTTGTAATACTGGTGTTTGGAGTTCTATATATTTCAATAACTCCTTTGCCTCCTTGGAGGAAACGCCCATGATATTGAAGACCGAAATGGCTGCTGAAAATTCATCTTTTCCATTGCAGGAATAAATTATAATACTTCACAATATTACTGTTTTACTGTATTGCTGATTACAAATTGCAGAACTGATGAGCATAAGACACTTAAAAAACATTTTAAAAATCTTACCAACCTCCAAACCATTAAACAGTAATGTCTATATTTTTGATTCTGCTTATGTCCACAGTTACTCAGTTAGTTAAAAAGTGCACAATCTTATGTTACAAATTCTTACAAAACCAGTTTTGCTTCATCACTGAACAAGCCGGGAATAAGGTAGTGTGTTAAACAATCTGGCATTAGATTTCACAAATAATGGATTGTAGTTTAGACAAAAGGGTAAATCAGGTCACTGAGAGAGTAAAAACAAATGGCAGAACAAAGAGAGTGAGTTCTGAGCAAATCTGAGTGACAGCAGTTCTCCAGAAACGGCTCTGTTTAATTAAGATTTTATCTCCCTAGTGGCTTTCGCAAAGATTTCACAGGTATCTGTAAAACCTGATTCATTTGCACAGTCACATCCTGTCTAACATAAGCGTGAAGGTGATTTCCAGTTATAGATCTGCAGAAGGTTATGTACCAGGTCCCTTGTGAGTTTGACCTTTCTCCCTTGACCTCCCTGTGCTCAGCTGGCAGGAGTTTATGGTGTAGTTTGGGTGGGGTTTGCTTCTGAAAACTGAGAAGTGTTTCTGGGACCTTTTCCATGAGAGGTGAGCGGCACAATAGAGCTGTAACTTGACATGCCCACTTCTTATCTGAATCCGCTCACTGATAGCAATGTGCCGTACGCATGGCACACTCAACAAGCCTCACATTCCTCATCCAGAGAACATTCTCGGTTTGATATGGACGACATTCTTTGGCTGCGGTCAGAAGCATTTCCAAAGGGAACGAGAACAATCACAGAGGAACGGTCTACTAATATTAGTGCTCTCTAATGTTGAGTGATAAACATCTTTTGTTTTGAATAAGACTGTCAGTGTATACTGGAAAAATGATTTGATGAACAAGTGTTACTCATCCTCATGTCGTTTCAAAACAGTGAGACCTTTGTCCATCTTCAGAACACAAATTAAGATATTTCTGATGAAATCCGAGAAATCCGAGACCGTACACAACTGACACGTTCAGGGTCCAGAAAGGTAGTAAGGAATGTAGTGAAATGTAAAGGTAGTTAAAATATCTTAATTTGTGTTTCAAAGATGAACAAAGGTCTTACAGGCTTGGAACGAAATGAGGGTGAGTAATTACAGAATTTTAATTTTTGGGTAAACTACCCCTTTAAATCAAGATGCACTGTAAAGCAAAATTAAATAAAATATTGCGTTTTTGTAACAATTCATTAAAATTAAGTGATGTTATGCTCCAAGTTGTTTTACCATTGCATTTAAGTTTTTATATACAGGTGCATCTCAATAAATTTGAATGTTGCAGAAAAGTTCATTTATTTCAGTAATTCAACTCAAATTGTGAAACTTGTGTATTAAATAAATTCAATGCACACAGACTGAAGTAGTTTAAGTTTTTGGTTCTTTTAATTGTGATGATTTTGACTCACATTTAACAAAAAAACCCACCAATTCACTATCTTAACAAATAAGAATACTTCATAAGACCAATAAAAAACATTTTTAGTGAATTGTTGGCCTTCTGGAAAGTATGTTCATTTACTGTATATGTACTCAATACTTGGTAGGGGCTCCTTTTGCTTTAATTACTGCCTCAGTTCGGCGTGGCATGGAGGTGATCAGTCTGTGGCACTGCTGAGGTGGTATGGAAGCCCACCCTTCCTCCAGACTCAGGACATTGGTTTCCAAATAAAATACAAAACTTGCTCTCATCTGAAAAGAGGACTTTGGACCACTGGGCAACAGTCCATTTCTTCTTCTCCTTAGCCCAGGTAAGATGCCTCTGACGTTGTCTGCGGTTCAGGAGTGGCTTAACAAGAGGAATACGACAACTGCAGCCAAATTCCTTGACACGTCTGTGTGTGGTGGCTCTTGATGCCTTGACCCCAGCCTCAGTCCTTTCCTTGTGAAGTTCACCCAAATTCTTGAATCGATTTTGCTTGACAAGCCTCTCAAGGCTGCGGTTCTCTCGGTTGGTTGTGCATCTTTTTCTTCCACACTTTTTCCTTCCACTCAACTTTCTGTTAACATGCTTGGATACAGCACTCTGTGAACAGCCAGCTTCTTTGGTAATGAATGTTTGAGGCTTACCCTCCTTGTGAAGGGTGTCAATGATTGTCTTCTGGACAACTGTCAGATCAGCAGTCTTCCCATGATTGTGTAGCCTAGTGTTTTGAGTTGATTAGCTGATTGGCATGTCACCATATTCTAATTTGTTGAGATAGTAAATTGGTGGGTTTTTGTCACATGTGCGCCAAAATCATCACAATTAAAAGAACCAAAGACTTAAACTACTTCAGTCTGTGTGCACTGAATTTATTTAATACACAAGTTTCACAATTTGAGTTGAATTACTGAAATATATGAATTTTTCCACTACATTCTAATTTATTGAGATGCATCTGTATATAGATAAATATTATAAATAAATACATAGCATGTTTATTTGATGAATATTTACATTACAAAAATCCACAAGGTATGTATTTAAATAATATTTTTACATTAAAATGCTAAAATAAATTTCTCTTGACTCATGTTCACTGTCAAAAAACCTAGCCAGGGAAAAGCATTCATGTCTTTCTGTACTGTTCCCTCAGCAGAGCTCCATAAGCTGAACAAGGTTTATGTGGAGGTAAGTATCTGTTGCGAGGAATGTAAGTGAGGGTGTGTGGTTATAATCTGGTGGCTTTCATCATAGGTATTTAAATCTTATTTTCAGGGTGTGTGTGGGGGAATATAAAAACCTTTTTTCGGTAACTTACCTGGTTGATGGAAGCTTGGAGATAATTCACGAGCCACAGCTCTGGCTAAGTCTGATTCCTGACACGCTGCAAGTGCGGCCTGGTCTGCTGCTTCACTCTTAGTCCTTGCGTGGGCTGTCCTGTACACACATGACACAGAAAAGTTACAGCATACTTTCTGAAACCTAAATGTAAATATATTCTATTTAAGGTTATTAAATTCTTTGAATGAGTGCTTTGCTGAATGCTTGTGCTTGGGTTACTGAAACGAGGACGCATTAACGTATGTATTGTTGAGGCCTGCCTGTAGCTGTGTATAGGGAGGAGGGCAGAGGGGATCAGTGTTATGTGCACATGCATGCTCGATGCATGTGTGTATATGGACGGTGGAGGATTCATCTGTCTAAATAGTACTATGGGGTGTGCTGATCCCCCGTTTTTGTCAAATCCAAATCCTGCTTTTACAAATGGACGGGGACAAAGCATTTAATCTGGTCGGAGGGCACAGACCACAAAAACACATCCCTCTTACTCAGCAGACAACACGCATGGTGAGAAAACTAAGACTTGTGTGTGACTTGAGTGTGTGTATATATATATATATATATATATATACACACACACACACACTACCAGTCAAAAGTTTTTGAACAGTAAGATATTTAATATTTTTAAAGAAATCTCTTCTGCTCACCAAGCCTGCATTTATCTGATCCAAAGTACAGCAAAAACAGTGAAATACTTTTACTATTTAAAATAACTGCTTTCTATTTGAATTTTAAAATGTAATTTATTTCTGCGATTTGAAAGCTGAATTTTTAGCATCATTACAGTCACATGATCCTTCAGAAATCATTCTAATATTCTGATTTGCTGCTCAAAAGACATTTATCATTATTATTTTGTTGAAAACAGCTGAGTCGATTTTTTTCAAGCTTCTTTGTTCAATAGAAAGTTCAGAAGAACAGCATTTATCTGAAATAAAAATCTTTTCTAACATTATAAATGTTTTTATCATCAGTTTAAAGCATCTTTGCTAAATAAAAGCTTTTGAATATAATAGTGTATAATATTACAAAAGCTTTTTATTTCAGATAAATGCTGATATTTGCATATTTCTATTGATCAAATTTTTTTGGAAAAATGTACTTAACTTTTAAATATTGATGATAATAATAAAAATGTTTCTTTAACAGCAAATTAGCATATTAGAATGATTTCTGAAGGATCATGTGACATTGAAGACTGGAGTAATGATGCTGAAAATTCAGCTTTGATCACAGGAATAAATTACATTTTAAAATATATTCAACTAGAAAACAGTTATTTTAAATTGTAAAAATCTCAGAATTGTACCGTTTTTGCTGTACTTTGCTGTACTAGCAGAAGAGGTTTCTTTAAAAAAACATTAAAAATCTTACTGTTCAAATACTTTTGACTGGTGAATTTTAATTAAAATATTTTGTTACAAAAACAATATATAAATATTTTTAATATAAAATGCTAACATGTACACCTAATAGTTGACCATTTTAATATTTAGATATAAAATTATTTAAATCATTTACAGCATATAATGTAAATATTAAAATATTAAACACAATATTTCTAAAATTTGGTATTTATGCCATATTACAATTTTTTTTAATGTATATTTAAATATTTCAGTACTTATGTACTCATTCAAATAGTATAAATTATTAAATAAAATATTAAATATTTAATCAAATATATATTTTTTAAATTCAATAATATAAATCATATCTAATATCTGTATGTGCTTGGTTGAGACATGTATGAGTAAGTTACCAAGATAAAAAAAAATGTTTATTGCTGTGCAAAGCATGTGACATTTCTGATATTTGAAACATTTAAGCTTACAAAAGCAAAAGTCTCCAAATGGAAAAAGGAGGATTAATCATGACCACAGGAAATAATTATGAAGCAAACTAGCACATAAAAAGTAAACATCAGAAAAAAGAAAAAGGTTTATGGCGTGTTTGGATCATGATAGGCTTGGCCTCTGGGTGGCTTTAATGAAGTCTGCATCATACTGAAACACAAGCTTATGGACAGGAATCAAGAGGTGACCTGCTTCTCAAATCCCTTCAAAACCCCCGACGTGCTGCAACACACACACTGTTTTCATCTTCTCACAGAACAGCCAGATTGAGTCTGTGCAGCGTATGCATTAAGCGTCAGGGATTTTTCCCGTCGGTTCAGGGATATTACTATAACTATTACGCAACCTAGCATCAAAAGCACAAGATAAACACTCGGATTAGTCCAACTTGGTGCTTCAGCTAGACCTACCTCCAAATGCGAAATGTCAAAACAAGATGCATCAGCAGAATGCGAATATTTAAGTGTTCACAGAAATGAAAGCTTTTAGTTTGCTATAAAGTATCAGCATCCTGTGACTATGATGGATTGAGATGTTTATGGCTTCGTTAAACCCTTCTTAGACAAAGTGGACGTCTGTTTTAATCATTAACCATATTTAAAATGCAAGAGGCCAGATGCTCTGGGACAGAGTCTGGCTGCCAGTGCAAAAATAGCTTATCATTGAGGGACAAAGAAGTACTTTCTGCTCAGCTTCGGATTCTGACACATATGGGCCTCTATTTCCGATAGTCACATAATAACGATCATTGTAGAATCTGCATGTAGAAGCATGCAAAGGAAGTGATGAAATTTGAGGGAGTTCTAGACGCATCTATTTGGGGTATAAGACAGACTGTGGGATTATGGAGGCCAGGCTTTGAGCTCTATGTGTGACATCACGGCCCATCATAAGACTCAATAAGCAAATCCACATAAAATATATTACTATGATAAACACACCACATAAGCTGGTCAAATCTTTTTTCAGCTATTTACAATAAAACTTTAATGGCACATGACATACTGAATATATACACTACCAGTCAAAAGTTTTTGAACAGTAAGATTTTTTATTTATTTTAAAGGAGTCTCTTTCTGCTCTGATCAAAACACAGCAAAAACAGTAATATTCTGAAATATTTTTACTATTTAAAATGTTTTCTATTTGAATATATTTTTACATTTATTATTGAAATCATTCTAACATGCTGATTTGCTGTTTAAAAAACATTTTTTATTACTATCATCAATATTCAAAACAGTTGAGTACATCTTTTCAGGATTCTTTGATGAATAGAAAGATCCAAAGATTAGCATTTATCTAAAATAAAAAGCTTTTGTAACATTACACACTATACCATTCAAAAACTTGGAGTCATTATCATTTTTATTTTTAGTTATTTTGATTTGAAGTGATGATAAAGACATTAATAATGCTACAAAAGGTTTCTATTTCAGATAAATGCTGTTCTTTTGAACTTTCTATTCATCAAAGAAAACTGAAAAAAAATTCTACTCAGCTGTTTTCAACATAATAAATGTTTTTTAAACAGCAAATCAGAATATTAGAATGATTTCTTAAAGATTATGTAACTGGAGTAATGATGCTAAAAAATTAATTTTGAAATCACAGGAATAAATTACATTTTAAAATATATTCACATAGAAAACAGTTATTTCAAATAGAAAAAACATTTCAGAATTTTACTGTTTTTGCTGTACTTTGGGCCAAATAAATGCAGGCTTGGTGAGACTTTTGATTGGTAATGCACAAGTTTTTAAGGAAATTAATATTTTCGTTCAGCAAGGATGCATTTAATTGATCAGTGACAGTAAAGATATTTATAAGATAACAAAAAATTTCTAAAGATTTCCGTTTCAAGAATTCTTTTAAAAATTCTAAAAAACTAAATTATAACAGTTTCCACAAAAATATTCAGAATGATTTCTGAAAGTCTGATCGTCATGTGACACTGAAAACTGGAGTAATGATGCTGAAAATTCATATTGTATTCATATGTATTTTTTCTATAAATGCAGCATCGATGAGCATCAGAAAAAAAATTGAGGGGAGGGAAAAAAAAAAAAAAAAAAAAAAAATACCCCAAACGAGTCAAAAAATCTGAAACCACTAGTAAAAAAAAATGCTTTTAATAGAATATTTTCCACATCAACATAATTTAGTTAAAAAAGTAATATGAATTTCATAATGTTTTGTTATTTGGCATACTTTTAAGAATCTTAAAGGGACAGTTCACCCAAAAATTACCCCGTGATTTACTCACCCTCAAGCCATCCTAGGTGTATATGACTTTCTTCTTTCAAACAAATACAGTTGGAGTTCTCCAATTGTCTCCTGGCTCTTCCAAGCTTTATAATGGCAGTGAATGGCTGTTGAGATTTTGAATCCCAAAAAAGTGCATCCAACCATCATAAAAAATACTTCACACAGCTATGGGGAATTAATAAAGACATCCTAAAGTAAATCAATACGAAAGCTAGAGATTACGGTATATAAAGTTTTACATATGGATATTTTTCCTACACAAACTATTGATTAACTTCAGAAGTCCTTTATTAACCCTCCAGAGCCGTGTGAAGTACTTTTATGATAGATGGATACACTTTTTTGGACTTCAAAATCTCAACACCCATTCACTGCCATTATAAAGCTTGGAAGAGCCAGGACATTTTTTAATATAACTCCCATTGTATTCGTCTAAATAAGAAAGTCACATACATCAAGGATGGCTTGAGGGTGAGTAAATCATGGGGAATTTTCATTTTTGGGTGAACTGTCCCTTAAATGCTTCTTTGTTTAACACTTTATAATTTTTTAAAATGTATATTATTTATAAAATTAACATTATATTATTTGCAGATTTAAATACCATATTTTTAGTGTGTTCTCAGAGGTTTAGACCTGACTGTACATATATTTTACAACAGCATGTGAAGCATTAAAAAATATGAATGAGAGACTAGCCATTAAAAATCTCTCTCTATTTCATATACACCATCAGTTTCTGTGTGTACTTACTTCAAGAGCTCTGTATATTTAAAACCCCGGTATGCATCTCTGCACCCCTCTAATTTTAATGGTGCACTTGAATTTCACCCCCTCTCTGTGACCTCCTTTCAGGCCAGGGCCGAGACAAATGAGCGTCTATGTGCCTGCGGGATTGGCTGGTCCCCCCTCAGGCCATTGGCCCACATTGAGAGGAGCAAACACAGCTGATCTGAGATCAGTTTTGCAAGTTTTCATATGATGGTTAAGATGAGGATTCTAGTAGCACAGGCTGCCTCCAGATCTCAGCAAAAGGTCCATTTCTACCCGGAGCTATTTGCGGAATCTCTGCTACATTTGCTGACACCGTTTTGCTGTGAGCCGGTGCTTGCAATTGGTATGTGCCCGCCTCTCTCTCTCCTTCTCTCTCTCTCTCTCTCTCTCTCTCAGTGACCTTCTCCCTCCCACATTTCCTCAGTTATACAGGAGATATTTGCATTTTATTCAACAAGCCAAAATCTGCCCTCTAAGATGTTTACGTGGTACACAGACATAAATCAAACTCTAGGTCTCATGGATGAATCATAACAAAGACCTGAGTATTGTGCATTTGAATATCTAAAAAACAGGGAGGTTTTGGTTATATCACTTTGAATAACAAATCCCTCTAGGCTATGAAAAGGGCTGATGAAGCACTGGATAAACAGTATCTAAAAAGCATAGTTCACACAAACATAAAAATCATGCAATTATTTACTCATCCTCATGTCGTTCCAAACCTGCATGACTTATTTCTCTTCAATGCAACATAAAACGAGAAATTACAAGGTATTGATTCAGTCTTTTTTCCACACGGTACACTGTGACCACATCTGATAAGTGCCCAAAAAGCTTAATAAACGTATCATATGCACTACTGATCAAAAATATAAGGCTAACAAGATATAGCAAGGATGAAACTGATCATTTTTTTAATCTATTTCAGCTTTGCCATCACAGGAATATATGACATTTTACAAAATATTAATAGAAAACAATTATATTTCTAATGATATTTATTAATTTATTAATCTTTCAGAATGATTTAATCTTTTGAACAATAGTTTCAACTCCATAGTGTCAATAGTGTATCAACTCAGAGGTCCCCAGCTCAAATTTTTGATTTTGTTAATATTTTTTTCTGTAAAAAGATAAACTTGTATAGTGATGAAAGCCAAACTATTAAATGTCACAGATGTATATTTACTGAGTAATCCACTATTTTGTATAGGGAGGTCTAAATGCAATTTTCACCTGTGATTTAGGGCCAATTTATAGGGGTGTAAAAATGACTGAAAACTGACTGTATCTTTATTTTATTTTAAATTCTACTGTATAAGAAAAAAAAAAAAAAACAGAAAAAAAGATTTGCAAAATCGCTCCGAAATCATGATATGAAACAAATGATTTGCAAACCTGCACCAAAGTCCTGATCTGAATCAAATAATTTGAGATCCATGCTATGAAGATCCAATCTAAAGCAAAAAATTTGCGAACCCGCTCCGAAGTTTCATTCTAAATCAAATGATTCACAAACCATCATTTTAGATCAGGACTTAGATCTAAACTTTTTTTGATTTGAATCATTCAATTCACAAAATAATTCAAGAACCCATTTCTTGAGGCTACCCAAGGCCACGTTCACACTCTCTGTTTTTGGGATTGACAACTGTATTTTCTTACAGGTGTGAGTCTCGAAATGTCCCGTTCACACAGCAGCTTACAGTAACTTTTTGTGAGTTTGGTAATAGAGTGTGAGTTTGGTAATAGAATGCGGTTGTCACACCCATAAATAACCATACTGTGTGTGAACGTAACTGTATTAAGGACTCAAATACAGGACTGACATCCGTATTCTGCTGCTGTGTGAACGTGGCCTAAATTAATTGATTTGTGACCTAGACCTGTACTCTAAAGTTTCAATGTAAAGCAAAAGATTTGCGAACCCACTCCGAAGTTCCAATCTAAATTAAATGATTTGTGATCAATGCTCTGAAGTCCCGATCTGAAAAGAGATTTGTGAACCATCATTTCAGATCAGGACTCGGAGCACGAATGGCGAATCATTTGACTTAGATCAGAACTTTGCATATCGCAAATCATTTGATTTTGATCAGGACTTCAAATCTTACATCGCAAATCATTTGATTTCAGTCATTCAATTCACAAAATGATTCACTAACGCCATGGTTTAACTGATTCAGAGTTTCGGAGCAAAAGATTCACAAACCTGCTCCGAAGTTCCAATCTAAATCAAATGATTTGCGAGCTAGCTCTGAAGTCCCAATCTAAATAGTGATTTGCAAACCATCATTTCAGATCAGGACTCGGAGCGCGGAATGTGAATCATTTGACTTAGATCAGAACTTTGCATATCGCAAATCATTTGATTTTGATTGGGACTTCAAATCTTACATCGCGAATCATTTGATTTCAAACATTCAATTCACAAAATGATTCACTAACCCGTTTCGATCTAAATCAAATGATTCGCGATATGCAATTTGAAGTCCCGATCTAAATCAAGTGATTCATGATCCGATTGGAGCGCTTCGAAACAGTGAATCATTTTGCGACACAATGGTTTAACTGATTCTGAGTTTCAAAAAGCTCAGTTTCACCCATCACTACATGCTTTTTAAAATCATTACAAGTGATGTTAAAGTTAAAAAAATTAATGGCTCTTTGCTAGTGAATCACTTTAAATGACTGATTGAAGTCACAAGTTTGAATCAATCGGAGAGGTTCCAGCATAAATGACTCGATTGATTTGGTTCATCTGGTCCTCTTTTTGCATCTTCAGCCATGTTTACACGACACTGTCAGTACTACTACTTGCTCAGCTCAGTTGTATTCTGAAATTAACAAATAAGCGAAAAAAGTGTTTTTTGAATTGCCTGAATTTTGCATGAAAAGATATGTGCTTATTGTCAAAATTAACAACAATTATTAGATAAATTGTCTTTTAATAATTCAAGCACTTTTCAAGTCAGGAAAATTATTATTTTAAAGTGTTTTCCAGGCCTTAAATTTCAAAAAGTCAAATCCTTTAACTTTAAGCACCTTGTATGAACCCTGCATTAAGCACATAGATGAAGTAGAATACACTTTAAGTAATCATTCAGTTGTTTAAATGTAGTGTTTAGCATGCTTTAAATTGTATACAATTAGCACAATGCTTTTACATACATGCAATGTCTGATGCCGGACTGCCAGCAGGTGGGAATGTGGAATTACGCTGACATAATTAATGGCTTGCTAAAATAAACAACAAAACATAATCATTTATCCAAGTTGTGTTGATTTGCAAACGAGTTGAGGAACAAAACGATATGGCACAACCATGAACATACACAATGATGACAACAAAACAGTCAGCCATTGTGATAATGAAGATGTTCAGTCTTTGATTCTAGGTTAACTAACAAATGTGAAGATATTAAATCTAGAAAAATATCTGCAGCAGCACAAAAACACCCTAATATTTCTCTAGTATGACATGAGAGAAGACTTCAAGGATGAGATAAAGGCACTGAGCAATACAAAAACCAAGCTGTGCTTTATACTTGGGGAAAAAAAGCAGATAGTTGGAACAACAAAAGAAAAGACACACTCTTAACATCACTGCATGGATCCACTCCAAGGTTTTTCAATATGGATCATCTTTTAACATTTGCAAAGATATATGCATTAGGTTTAGTGTAATAATTTATGACGGTAGACTTTCTTGGTCTAGGCATACTTCGGTGAGCAAAAATAAGGTAAAAAGTGTGATCACATATTCCACCTCATCCAACTTGTCACTCAAATCCTGATACACGGGCGGAATAAATTTACACATTTTAGACAAGGCTGAAATAAGAAAAGAAACCTGGTGTTATGTCACAGACAAGTTCATACTCAGGTTAGTGAGATGTTTAATGAGCAGATATACCAAAAAGTCTAAAGAGGCAACATCCCTTCAACATCCATTACTAAAACATAGACAGATGCTTGGCATGGAGAATAGTCAAAATCAGCTTTGATTAAATAGAAAATACCGAGTGCATAGGCATTTCTGCCTGGATTAGTTTTTAATCTGTTTTTGACATACTTTGAGTGGCAGTCATTGACAATGTCAAGTATATCACCTGCTCACAATCATCCTGGATACTTGTTCTCGTCTAAGTATTAATGTGACATCAATGCCAAAAAGCCACATTACTTCAGATTTTACTCAAAGTAAACCTCAAAGTGGAACTAGCTTATGCTTTTACATTTTGCCATCTGTAGAATCTTTAGAACATGTAGTGTTTGAAAATACTGCCCAGAACAAAATATTCACATGCCAGTATCAAAGAAATTGCATGACAGATTTTATATCAATGTTAAAAGTATTGCTTTCATGCCTTTATAGGCTGCTGTCCTGAGACGACCCGAAGCATCTCAGCTCATCGCTTCACAAAATACACTCACTGAAGTGAGCATTATTTGATCTCGTTCTTAAAAAGGGCTTGAAATTGCTTGATGAATAGTTAATAGTCTTTCGTTTCAATACAACTATAATGCATAAACTGTTTGG